>NC_090252.1:36202441-36214204 GCF_037325665.1 Littorina saxatilis
CGTGCTGAATAACTCACAGCCCTATGAATCACACCATACCGTTGTAATACAATGGCACCTGGATCCCCGTTGGCTCAGGGGTGCCGCAAGTTAAATTTCAAAACCACAACGAGCTGAACAAAAACCAAACAAAACGAAAACAGGTTATGTGTGGAGATTGCGGTTTGTTTGGCCTCAATTGTGTGTTGCTAAGAACGTATCAGATTCGGGTGCTCTGCGCTCCTACAAAGAAATGTTGGTGCACAAGTGCTGTCAGCCCTGACAAGAACTATGGTAAAGGCCAACTCAGCGTGACTAGACTAGCGTGCAAAACCTACACAATACTGTAAGGCGGACCGAAATTGACGGAGATTGTCACGTCAGCAAGGCTGAGGGGGAATGTGTGCGTATGTGTGTGTGTGTGAGATAGAGAGATAGAGAGAGAGAGAGAGAGAGAGAGAGAGAGAGAGAGAGAGAGAGAGAGAAAGAGAGAGACAGACAGAGACAGAGAGAGAGACAGACAGACAGACAGACAGAGATAGACAGAGACAGAGACAGATAGACAGACAGACAGACAGACAGCGAAATGGAGACATAGACAGAGAGACTAAAGTAGGGAGGTTTATCATGTAATACGCAGTGCAAGTTCAGTTTCTGGGGTTAAACATTCTTAGAGGAAAGAAATATATATGCCTGCATGACTGTGTAGAGCCAAAGAGACCATATTGTTTTAATTTGTAAAGATCTGTTTGGAACTGCGTGGAAACAACTACTCGCTTTGAATTTAGTACACAATACAAGATCTATTTTGAGAATTCAATTTAACAAGTCGCGTAAGGCGAAAATACAATATTTAGTCAAGTAGCTGAGGCTCACAGAATGAAACTGAACGCAACGCAACGCAGCAAGACCGTATACTCGTAGCATCGTCACTCCACCGCCCGTGGCAAAGGCAGTGCCCGTGGAATTGACAAGAAGAGCGGGATATTCGTTGCGCTGAGAAGGATAGCACGCTTTTCTGTACCTCTCTTCGTTTTAACTTTCTGAGCGTGTTTTTAATCCAAACATATCATATCTATATGTTTTTGGAATCAGGAACCGACAAGGAATAAGATGAAAGTGTTTTTAAAACGATTTCGAAAAAAAAATTTTGATAATAATTTTTATATATTTAATTTTCAGAGCTTGTTTTTAATCCGAATATAACATATTTATATGTTTTTGGAATCAGCAAATGATGGAGAATAAGATAAACGTAAATTTGGATCGTTTTATACATTTTTAATTTTTTTTACAATTTTCAGATTTTTAATGACCAAAGTCATTAATTAATTTTTAAGCCACCAAGCTGAAATGCAATACCGAACCCCGGGCTTCGTCGAAGATTACTTGACCAAAATTTCAACCAATTTGGTTGAAAAATGAGGGCGTGACAGTGCCGCCTCAACTTTCACGAAAAGCCGGATATGACGTCATCAAAGACATTTATCAAAAAAATGAAAAAAACGTTCGGGGATTTCATACCCAGGAACTCTCATGTCAAATTTCATAAAGATCGGTCCAGTAGTTTAGTCTGAATCGCTCTACACACACACACACACACACACACACGCACAGACAGACAGACAGACAGACACACATACACCATACCCTCGTTTCGATTCCCCCTCGATGTTAAAATATTTAGTCAAAACTTGACTAAATATAAAAAGAAGAAGCTTGTTTCGTAACGGTCAATGAATAGTCTATTGCTGACAATAGCGCCCCACAAACAACATGAATTTGTAATGGTCTGTCTAATAGTTTCTTGATTTTTGTTTTGAGTTGCCAGCGGTTATGTCGTGGTGTACCTTGCGTGTATCTCTCAACGTTTTTACCAACCCCTCAACCTTATATATTAAGAAATGTAATCTAGCTTTGCCTTATCACTTGTCATACGGCAGATTTCCAGGGGTGCCAGGTCAACTGTGTCTCTGGTGACATGACATGCTGCGGCCCGGGTCTACTCGTATGTGATCTGCATTGCCAAGCCACGTTTATCCTGCTTCGTGTTTAAGATGTGCAATACATTCCCCTAACTCGTACGCGCCATTGTCACTTGTTGTTGTAAATGCAAGGAGGTGCCTAATGTTGTTTTTCACTGAAGCAAGTTCAAACAGGAAGTTTTCGTCAAGTTCTACTTTCCTTGGAGGAAAATGTATTTGTTCGGATCAATAATTAATTGCTATACCCTGAAAGAGTTTTCCTGATTTCTTGAGTTTTTTTGTTCAGTCTGAGGAGATCAATCCCTTGATTTTCGTCTCATTACATATTCTCTGCGGTTTTAGTGTTCTTGAGATTGTTGACATTTTGCATAACTAGTATTTATTTACGATATTATGAAGTATGCAGATTTGCATGTGGCACAGCCAATTTGTCTTCGTCATAATAACTGAGAGAGAGAGAGAGAGAGAGAGAGAGAGAGAGAGAGAGAGAGAGAGAGAGAGAGAGAGAGAGCGAGAGAGAGAGAGAGAGCGAGAGAGAGAGAGAGAGAAAGAGAGAGAGAGAGAGAGAGAGAGAGAGAGAGAGAGAGAGAGAGAGAGAGAGAGAGAGAGAGAGAGAGAGAGAGAGAGAGATCAAATCAAATCAAATCAAATTTTATTTTTCGAGGGTTGTGGCATAAGCAATACAACGAGCTTTTTTCAACCAGCCCTCGCCCAGAGAGGGGACTAATCTAATCACATATTTACACGGATATTAACGTAGAAAAAAAGGTAGAGAAAAAACAACGAGAGAGAGAGAGAGAGAGAGAGAGAGAGAGAGAGAGAGAGAGAGAGAGAGAGAGAGAGAGAGAGAGGAAATAGAGACTTAAGAGAGAAGGAGAGAGAGACAGAGACACACAGACAGACAGAGAGAGAGTTGAGGTACAATATACAAAATACAAATGAACACTGCTTGGATTTTTTCTTCTTTTTATTAAAAAAGCAAAAGCGTATCAAAACTATACTTTGCAATGTTAGGTTTTGCCATATAATAACAATCGGAAACCCAATTATATTATTTATCTTTAACAAACAAAAAAAAAGCGTAAGAGGTATACAAATATATTCTACAAGGTTCATAAGTCTGAATCAAGAAGAGCTGCCAATAGGAACGGTCCTAATTTGCCAATGTCATTTTCAGACAGCTTGCCGATTTGTTGTACAGAATTCCAAAATACCGTCCTGCACCCATACACGAACATGTCCTGTCACAGATCTTTCAATCAGAACCAAAACATTCTTTCACTTGGACATATACCAAAAATCAACAGCGTGGCTTCATTCTGTACAGAGCGGAATGTTTTTGGTGAACTTATTTAGCCGACTGACATAGATGTCACTTACAAAATCGATATAACAAAACAATACAAAACTGAGTCCTACGCTGCACAAGAAACAGCCAGGCTGTTGATTGTTGACTTATGTTTAACTTGATAGATGCTCCTATCCCTTGCAACTTCCTGAACATATCTGTGGTGGTGAACATGATCGCTTACATGAAGGAGTGCAACTGTACAAAGCACATGGAAGTATCTTAACTTTGTCATATTTGCCCTTAACACGCCCTAAAAGTTCTAGATTCTGTATAAACAAAATGTAACCTTGTCAGCACAAGGAAAACGAATTCAAGCATGTATACAACTTTGACAGCTTGAGAAAATATAACTCTGCGATTTCTTCTTCTTCTTCGATTTCAAATGCCATGGCACAAAAGGTCTGGTTTGATTCATGAAGCGGCCCTGTACATGTGTGTCAACAGGCTCAAATGTTGTGGTTTGGCGGTTGGTGGGAATGCATATTCAAAACGCGTTTACATACAATACTAATTGTAAAGAATGGAAGACAAAGATAATCAAGAACAAGCAAATAAAAAACCGTCGAGTGATTGTTTTAAAGCAACGAGTATAGCCTTCATTGAAGCAGTTACCTAGTTCTTGAATACATGCTTGAATATAGACAAAAGAAGATAAAAACTAAACATGATCATACAAATAAGTAAAGCATTTATACCAGGACACGAATCACATCATTCAAGGAACTTTCTCAGGGCTCCCCACGCACGCCCCTCCTAGTGCGTCCCGGGACCCCCACTTTTAATTTTTAGAGGGTCCATGGACCCCCACAGCAGAACGTTAGAGGGTCCTAAGGGGTCCTTATAAAACATTGTGGTCACGTATTGTGTACTGTGAAAGATATTCTTCCTTTGAATATTTTAGGCGAACATGACATTAATCCAGAACCCGTTCTTTTAAAGTCTAGAGCGTCCCGGGACTCCCTCCATACATTTTTAGTACATGTTTTCAGCTTCTAGTGCGTATAGGACGCAGGGATGCGCTCTAAGGGGAGCCCTGTTTCTTTTCCATGTAAACTATCGTGCACATATCACAGATTAGGCCTATGTGAAATGGCCATCCTTCCAATTGGCTATGGCCACAATAGCCACCATTCCATAAGACACGCACCAACAAAATCAGCACCCTGAGGGAAGAGAGGGGGTCTTTTCCTCAATTAACTCCAGAGTTAGAAATATATATTAGTTACATGGTTAATTCAGTGACAACGCTGATTCCCACTCTGCACAGAGAGCAGCAGGCTCCGGATTTCGGACACGTATCCCATGGCAAAATGCCCTTGTAAAATCAGGACAGATCTATTTACAAAATGGTGTACACAAGAAATGGTACTTCTGAGTATGATAAAAGTACACAAATATCAAACTGTATACTATTTTACACTTGGGAATAACACTTGAAATTAATCTAAAAGATAATGTAAATATAGCTATTTTAGCAAGAACCTAAGTGCATAACGATTAAATCTCACTTGTACGTAATTTACAGATGACACTAGATACACTAATTTGGGTTTTTACAAATAAATTGATCACATCAAGAGCATGTTTAATATATTTACAACTCTTATCAAACTTCCTAGTATGTATGTATTTAAATGCTTATGAATCGATTGTGTATCTTACTTTATTTGGTGTTTAACGTGGTTTTCAACCATGCAAGGTTATATCGCGACGGGATTGTGTATCGATTATGTATCCTAGTATGTATGTATTTAAATGCTTATGAATCGATTGAACTGGGAGGGGGGTGTTGCGTCAACGCAGTACACTTTTGCATCAGAAAAAGTTATAAAGGTGTTTTGGAGTCAAAAGACACTCTGTTCGACAACAAGTTGACCTGTTATCAATCCCAAAATCTCCACAAAGTAGCAAGGCTATTTTCCTGAATACTGACTATAAGGATGATCAGTTTTAATCCTTGTTTGTTATTTGTACAACTCGGTTATAATACTGAGAGAAATGTAAGTTTTACGATCTCACGGCAAAACCATTAGGAGCATGTTCCCGGGTGTTACCCTGACTTTATAAGAGATAACCAGTTGTATGCGTGTCTAGGTCATATCAGCCACTTGCACTTGTGGCAGGCTGATCGTGCTGTGGTGACAGTTATAATACTAAATATACAAAACATTATATGTAAGCACACACACTCTTTTTGAAAGCCTTAACATTTAACCGAAATAAAGGTTGATATCAGCAGCATAATAGCATACTATACCCGTCTTGCTTTCCATTAGATTATTCACCTACATTTAAGAGAACTCTGAAATCCAGCTTTGAATAACCTATGATTGTGAACGTATACGTTCTTTGTGCTGTTGTCCGACATTGAGATGAACTTGTTAACGTCGTCGTGTGATTGTGGCGTAACCAGTTTTAATCAGCTTTTCAAAAAAAGGAAAACAAAACTGATAATTTGTATTATGAAATAGGGTTTATATTCGTTCTTGGTAGGATCAAAAAGATCAACAAAAAGTTAAATCATGCATTGCCAATCGTATTTAAGAGATCATTTCTCATGGAGGATGATTTACTTAGTCTGTAACACACACAAATCAAAACCGCGAGAAACGACTTACACAAACAATCCAAGATGACATCTTTATGTTGATCTCATTGATGTAAACCATGCATTGGTATGTTATAAAAACAACATTTCATCTCATAACAAAATGTACACTTGACAGTGTTCAACAACTATTGAGATTCTTACAGTTCCCGGAAGCACTTTACAAACACTGTTTTAGTTGTAAACTTCTTGCACCAGCTATTTACAATGACATCTGACTTTCACATGATGCCAATAAAAAATGAAGATTACATGAGTCTTTTGAAAAATGACGCTTGGAATTATTGCAGCAACATGCAAACAGAAATGAAAACCGGATTTTATAGTTATCAAAATTGCCCTTATTAAGGACAATTGCTAAGTATATAAAAAAAGTTTTGATACAACTGTAGGGGTGGGGGGGGGTGGGGGTGGGGGAGGGGTAGGGCAAAAATGGTCTATCTTGCAGATAGACAGCTAATATTGTTTTAAAAACATGTTGACTAAAGACAAATATATGGCATGCAATTGTAATTCAACCAAGCTTTCCACTGCAATGGATGTGAACCTCTTTGCAAGAAAATCACAGATGAAATGTAATTGTGAAAATCAAATTACATCATAGTTAATAACAATTATAAAAAGAAGTTTAACAAAGGTTTGTTTGTTTGTTTATTTGTTGCTTAACGTCCAGCCGACTACGCAGAGCCATATCAGGACGAGGAAGGGGGGATGAAGGGGGCCACTTGTCAAGCGATTCCTGTTTACAAATGCACTAACCCATTACTTGTGTCCCAGCAGGCTTTAGTAAAACTAAATTAATACCTACTGGAAGATTACCAGTTTCCAGTATGTTAAAATAGGCTTAACCTATCTACTGCTGGACTTACATCAGAACACTAACAGATTAAACTATACATGAATCGCGAGACAAGCGGCAAGAGAAGAGATTTTTGGAAAAAATACAGGTGAATGAGCAAGAAGGCAGAAAAAAGAAAAGAATTCATGAAGAAAAAGAGAGCATGACAGGAAAGAGGAACCAAAAATCTACCTAACAGCAAACTAGAAAGCTCCTGCGGTTCCAAAAACAGGAGGGGCTTTTAATTTCATAACCGCAGTGCCCCACTGCGGGAGTTTAACAAAGGTAACCTACCAAAAATCAATAAATTAAAGAAGTTTGACCTCGTCTATTTTATCACTATCTAATTATACGTCAAATGATTCCAAAACATCTACATATTACCACAAGACCAAGAACATGTTCATCTTTAAACAAATTAGAACAGAAGACGAAATTTAACAAAATACTTTAGTCACACCCTAATCCTTCAGTAAACTAACAGAAAAGAAAACCTGTAATTATACCTCCTAAGTCATGCCCTGTAAGATGACCCCCTATGGTTTCTATTAAAAAAAAAGGAAAAACTATCACACCATGTGAGAGTACTGCTTAAACACAGAAACGCACAAGAGTTGAAAGACCTTGTCAGACCAGCACTTTGGGAAACCCTGCTTTTGGCTTTCATAGCTACTTAGGCTATCATCTTAAAGCACTAGATAAATTCAAATTATTGCATTATTAGTTTCACACTGGAATTTAAACACAGTTGCTCGAGTCTAAAACGAGATGTAGGCTAAATTATTTACACAAATGATTTTAATAATTTCGTATTAAACAACATGATTAGTAGTTAACGAATTTGGCGTGTGAGATTTTTGAACACTATACTTGCAATTATTATGCAAGTATCACAGATTTTTCCCGCAAAAAAAGGATTTGCAGTTGGAGACATTCTGGGCTGATTCAGAATAAATGTCTTTCATTACAGACATGGTTCATAATGTTTCACATTTGTACAATGAACAATGTAACATTACACATTTTGAGCAATTTTTACATGAACTTATACTGTTCCCTGGACATTTTTCTCATCAACTCAATTTTTTTCTTCAGAAACAGCAACAAACTGATGAGGCTTTGAGCTGTCTAGTTTTCACACAAAACCATAAGTGCAAATAAACTTGGTTCAGGATCGCGGCTGCAAAGGGGTACGAACACAAGAATGAGCACCATTATTATGCATGGATTAAGATTTGACCATTCAATATTAATACCAAATACACAAACAAACACTTGCATTGAAACAATGTAAAAAAGTAAATAATTATATGAATTGAAGGCTTTTTCCAAAGTCATGTTTATACATTAAAAACATTTGCAAAGCCACGCCGTTGCTGAGCCAATTAATAAATTGTAAATATAATTTATATCCCTGTTTGATTGAGTTGGTGAAAAGAAAGTAAGACTAGTGCTCCTTGCATTTGCATCTGTTCTGCCGTTGACGATTGCAACGTTGAAGCTAAAAATGAACACAGGAGGTCAAACTATTTCTTTTTGTTTTGCTTCATTTGCAAGCACTTGAAATATCTGCAGTTTTGCAGTTGAAATCTTATTATGTAAGCATACCACATCATTTTGTATTTCAAGATTAATTCAGAAAAAGAAAAAAGAAAACCAGAAAGATGAAAAGCAGATCTTTCAGTTTTGAAAGACCATTTTGTATACAACAATGTACCATTTATCAAAAGCTTATTTGTGGTTAAGAAACATTTAAAAATGTACACTGTATATAAATGGTCCTACCACAACATATGTAAGTGTCAAATGCGCAGTCTCAAAGTTTGAAGTCTACATAACAAATCAAGCAATATATCAACCAATATCAGCATGTAGTCTAATTACAGCCAATGTAAACAATAATATTTTGCCATCATCCTTGTTGAGATATAGCCCTGCCATCACAGCATCTGAATGCCTATCAATCAGTGTTGTGAAAAAAAAAACCCAATTAGCCATTATGCCATCTGCCAGCTAAATGGTTATAAAACTATACATGTTTTAACAACGTCAAGAATAAATACGGTAGTTAAAAAAATAAATCACAGATATAGAATAACAACAAGTATATATTTGATAAAATCATCCTAAAGTATTTTCATTGCAGAACTTTTCAACGCAAAGGACAGTTGTGAAAATAAAGTTTAATACCCGGTACATCTTGTTTTGACAACTGTGATTTTAAAGCTTCTAGAAACACGGAGATTGGACATCATTATTAAAAAAATGGGATGCCTCTAAACATACTACAATTGCCTACATTGACAATCAAAACTTCCCACTCCTAACACCTATATGATCAGCACATTTTCTCACAGCAAACTCCTCGATAGCAAGCATACAATAGCTGCGTACTGAACTGATATAGCGTGACTATGAATTTACTAATTTACAGCATTTAGTTCAATTATGCACACTGTTTTCTCACACGTATAGTGGAACAATAGCTTAAAACACCTGAAAAGAGACTCTGCGCTAGCAAGACGTTTTCTGCACAAAATCAAAATGCAATCTTAGGGATAATTAAGATAGGTGCAAATTCTTGTAAAATATGAAAAACTAGAAAGAAGAAGGCAATTATATTATTACAAAAAATTATCATTAAAAAAGTAAGAAAGAAAGACAGAAAGAAAGAAAGAACGAAAGAACGAAAGAAAGAAAGAAAGAAAGAAAGAAAGCAAGAAAAAACAAGAACACAATACAAATACAAGCCAAACTAAAAACTTAACTGCTGGGGCCAACAGTGTCTACCATCAGGAGGTCCCAGCCGTTGATATGATTTGCATTGTGTTTATCTCAGGCCATGAAACTTACAATAGCAAAGCATCTCATTGTGCAGGAGGACTCTTCTTGAAATCGACGTCACTGTAGACAACGGGTTCCTCTTCAAGCTTCTTGGGAGCGGGTTTTCCAGCTTTAGGGGGCTGTGAAAATTCCAAAGATGTGTAGATAAGGCCTTCAGGAGTCACCATTTTTCCAGAGCTTGTTTCCTCCTTTGGAGTACTAGTTGTTGTTGTTTTCTGAAATAAAACACATCAACATCGTCAGGAGTAATGCCAGATGTCCAAGTATTTGAAATGACTTCCTATCATTTAGCTTGTAGCATGTAACTTAACTGTAAACTTTTCTCGTGGTCATCTAAAATACTAAATTAATTAGAAGTAAGGTTTTCCACACAGAAGTAAGGTTTCTGATTCTTTAGAGACTGGAACCACCCAAAAAGATCAAATGTATTGTCCTACTTCAGACGGAAAGAGAGAGAGAGAGAGAGAGAGAGAGAGAGAGAGAGAGAGAGAGAGAGCGAGAGAGAGCGAGAGAGAGAGAGAGAGAAAAAGACAGAGAGAGAGAGAGACAGAGGGAGAGAGAGAGAGGGAGAGAGAGAGAGAGAGAGAGAGAGAGAGAGAGAGAGGGAGAGAGAGAGAGAGAAAATTGAATTGAAGTTGTTTTACAAGGATTAAAATTTAAGGCTATGCCTTTTCTTACAATCTGTCCATTAGAAAGAGAGAGAGAGAGAGAGAGAGAGAGAGAGAGAGAGAGAGAGACTGACCTTCGCCTTTGCACCTTTGCCTTGTTTGTCGTTTTCGACATTGCCATACACGTGAGCTGCACATATGAATGTTAGAGATAACATGTCAATTAAGGATATACAAATTGTACAATAAAAGAACAAGAAAGGTAAATTGTTGGAACGTTTGTTTTTGACAAAACAATACGTTACAGTCACAGATATATCGAGCCAACAATATTTTACGTATTGTTTTGTCAATAACAAACGTTCCAAAAACTTACCATTCTTGTTTTTTATTCTGAATTTTGGAACGTTGGCAGTCTCTTTGTTTATGGATTTACAAGTTTAACAATGCAGTGTCTGTGCCCTGAAAATCTCACTTGTCCAAACATAAAATATACATTGTTTTTTAACACCTGAATCTGTTTTGCCTCCAAAAGTCCAGTTTCCTCAAGCTAAACAATATGCGCATGTCTTGAATACATAGTATCATACTTTTTGTTCACCTTCCTTTCTGTGGAGGTAATCCAATGTTTGTAAAATCATTCAAACACTTACCAGATTCATCTATCTTGTCTTTGTTGTTCTTCTCCTTCTTAGGTTTGCCAGCCGCTTTAGCACCAGTCTTGGGTTTTGCACCTGCACCTGCACCCGATGCTTGCTTTTTCTTGGTCTTGTCCACATCAGCATACACATCGCCAGATTGTCCACCGTTGGCCTCAGTTTCTTGGGCTGCATCTCCCTGATTTGACTTTTTGGGTTTGTTGACCTCAGCATACACATCCGCACGTTTTCCATCGTTGGCCTCTGCTTCTGGGGCTGCAGGTGCCTGATTTTTCTTATTTTTTCTGTCGACCTCAGCGTACACAGGCATGGGAGCAAACGACAGAGGCCTTGATGGTGCCTCTTGGTCTCCATCAGCAAAGCCAGGCTCTCCCATTTCATGGAAGCCGTTCCGGCCCTGTCCGTTTCTTGGCCTGCCAGCTGCAAATACAAACATAAGTCTGATTATCTGTCCAGGTGGCTCAAAACCCTAATACCGCCTACTTTCCGTATCATCTGCGTTATACATGTTGCTTTTAATCACATCACAACACTAATAGGTACTAAAAAACATGTTTTACGTAAGTTTCACGAGTCCGTTGAGAATTGATGTAGTTATTTTTAGGTAAGCATGGGAGCTGTCAGCTACAGACTGTTAACTACAGCTGAAGTATTCATGCGGGTATTTACAACTTAAAAGTTTCGTGACTGCATGTCCATTGTTTTTATCAAATGTTTACCTTTGTAAGCACAACATAATTCATTGTTCCTGACGTTCCTTCGCCTCTACGGTCCATGCACACGAGTCTATACAACTGAGTCGCAAAAAGTGACTTTTGACAACTGACGAGACAAAAGCATGATGGTTTAATATACTGTTACTCTTATGTTTCGAACAGGTGGATGTGCATT
>NC_090252.1:36214404-36234404 GCF_037325665.1 Littorina saxatilis
TTTTTTTATTAGTGTTCTTGAGATTGTTGAAATTGTGCATAATTTGTATTTATTTACGATATAATGAGAGAGAGAGATATGCTAATAATAGGCATTCCCACATTCGTACGTATGTAGACCTTCCTGTTTATTCTGTTAACTCAGATCGTGCTGAATAACTCACAACCCGATGAATCACACCAGGACGTTGTGTGACAATGGCACCTGGGTCCCTGTTGGTTCAGGGGTGCTGCAAGTTACATTTCAAAACCACAACGAGCTGAACAAAAACCAAACAAAACGAAAACAGGTTATCTGTGGAGATTGCGGTTTGTTTGGCCTCAATTGTGTGTTGCTAAGAACGTATCAGATTCGGGTGCTCTGCGCTCCTACAAAGAAATGTTGGTGCACAAGTGCTGTCAGCCCTGAAAAGAAATGGTTTTAAAGGCCAATTCAGCGTGACTAGACTAGCGTGCAAAACCTACACAATACTGTAAGGCGGACCGAAATAGACGGAGATTGTCACGTCAGCAAGGCTGAGGGGGAATGTGTGTGTGTGTGTGTGTGTGTGTGTGTGTGTGTGTGTGTGTGTGTGTGAGTGTGTGTGTGTATGTGTGTGTGTATGTGTATGTGTGAGTGTGTGTGTGAGAGAGAGAGAGAGAGAGAGAGAGAAAGAGAGAGAGAGAGTGAGAGAGAGAGAAAGAGAGAGAGAGAGTGTGTGTGACAGAGAGAGAGAGAGACTCAGACTCAGAACGTTATTACAAAAGGATAAAGGTTGTAGGCAAAGCCTATTCTTCCAACCTGTCCTTTATACAACACATAAAGACAGACGGACATTACAAATAAAAATTCAATCATATAAAATACAGAAATACATTGTATGGATTGCAATACTATGTGCATTTAAGGAATTATATAAGGAGAACTCAAAAATTACAAAATTACATTGATATAGTTAAGGCTTTCATTTTGAGAATTAAGTTGCTCAGATTAGCTACACATCCGTTAAAACTAGTACAAAATGTTCAACAAAATAACAATCGAACAAGACATTTTTATTCACAAATGATGTGTGAACGTGACTGTCTCTTAAACAATTTCACTGAAGTTGCATTTCTTATCTGTTGGAGGAAGGAGTTCCAGAGAAAAGCTCCCGAGAAGGCTAAACTCGATTTGTAGAGGTCTATGCGAGGTATAGAAGGGATGATTGTTTGGGACCCATATCTTTTTGTGGCATGTTTGAAATGTGATTGCAAAGAGAGAGAGAGAGAGAGAAACAGAGAGAGAGAGAAACAGACAGACAGAGACAGACAGAAACAGAGACAAACAGAGATAGAGACAGATAGACAGACAGACAGACAGACAGCGAAATGGAGACATAGTCAGGGAGACTAAAGTAGGGAGGTTTATCATGTAATACGCAGTGCAAGTTCAGTTTCTGGGGTTAAACATTCTTAGAGGAAAGAAATATATATGCCTGCATGACTGTGTAGAGCCAAAGAGACCATATTGTTTTAATTTGTAAAGATCTGTTTGGAACTGCGTGGAAACAACTACTCGCTTTGAATTTAGTACACAATACAAGATCTATTTTGAGAATTCAATTTAAAAAAAAGAAGCTTGTTTCGTAACGGTCAATGAATAGTCTATTGCTGACAATAGCGCCCCACAAACAACATGAATTTGTAATGGTCTGTCTAATAGTTTCTTGATTTTTGTTTTGAGTTGCCAGCGGTTATGTCGTGGTGTACCTTGCGTGTATCTCTCAACGTTTTTACCAACCCCTCAACCTTATATATTAAGAAATGTAATCTAGCTTTGCCTTATCACTTGTCATACGGCAGATTTCCAGGGGTGCCAGGTCAACTGTGTCTCTGGTGACATGACATGCTGCGGCCCGGGTCTACTCGTATGTGATCTGCATTGCCAAGCCACGTTTATCCTGCTTCGTGTTTAAGATGTGCAATACATTCCCCTAACTCGTACGCGCCATTGTCACTTGTTGTTGTAAATGCAAGGAGGTGCCTAATGTTGTTTTTCACTGAAGCAAGTTCAAACAGGAAGTTTTCGTCAAGTTCTACTTTCCTTGGAGGAAAATGTATTTGTTCGGATCAATAATTAATTGCTATACCCTGAAAGAGTTTTCCTGATTTCTTGAGTTTTTTTGTTCAGTCTGAGGAGATCAATCCCTTGATTTTCGTCTCATTACATATTCTCTGCGGTTTTAGTGTTCTTGAGATTGTTGACATTTTGCATAACTAGTATTTATTTACGATATTATGAAGTATGCAGATTTGCATGTGGCACAGCCAATTTGTCTTCGTCATACGAATACGAATGTTTAATTGCTAGGCCATCGGCCCCTTGCATAATAACTGAGAGAGAGAGAGAGAGAGAGAGAGAGAGAGAGAGAGAGAGAGAGAGAGAGAGAGAGAGAGAGAGAGAGAGAGAGGAAATAGAGACTTAAGAGAGAAAGAGATAGTAACAGAGCCAGATAGAAAGAGAGAGAGAGAGAGAGAGAGAGAGAGAGAGAGAGAGAGAGAGAGAGAGAGAGAGAGAGAGAGAGAGAGAGAGAGAAAGAAAGAAAGAAAGAGAGGAAATAGAGACTTAAGAGAGAAGGAGAGAGAGACAGACAGACAGACAGAGAGAGACAGAGAGAGAGTTGAGGTACAATATACAAATCAAAATGAACACTGCTTGGATTTTTTCTTCTTTTTATTAAAAAAGCAAAAGCGTATCAAAACTATACTTTGCAATGTTAGGTTTTGCCATATAATAACAATCGGAAACTATTTAGCCCAATTATGTTATTTAACTTTTACAACAACAAAAAAGCGGAAGAGGTATACCAATTTATCCTACATACGTGAGAGAGACACCCGTGAGATAATAATCGTTCAAATCACACGTGTGTATATCATGTAAATGAGGTCATGTCAAGCAAGTCTGGCAGGGACCTGTTTTTCCACTGCTTATGATGCCAAAGTCACCGAGACAAACGTCATTATAGAAACACAAATTGCGCTCGCTAATTACCCTCGATGAATCTTTAGAACTAACACGTCACGCCACACTTTCAGAGTGACGTTTCTTTGCTTTGACGTAATAGATTGCACGAGGCTTTAGAAGAGATCGAGGTTCTAAAACAAGCGTCTTCAATTTAGCTGCCTCGAATGCAGGACATTTTCAGTAAAATACACGTAAGTACAGTATGCAGGATAAACAGAATACTACATGGCTTGCTGTTCCGTACCAGATTTACACTCGTTGCTTTTTCAAATAGTGAACAGCTCGCTTTCGCTCGCAGTTCAATATTTAAAAAAACAACTCGTGTAAATCTGGTACGACACAGCAAGCCATGTAGTATTCTCTATATATTCTACAAGGCTCATAAGTCTGAATCAAGAAGAGCTGCCAATAGGAACAGTCCTAATTTGCCAATGTCATTTTCAGATTGGTTGCCGATTTGTTGTACAGAACTAAAAAAATACCGTCCAGCACCCATACACGAACATGTCCTGTCACAGATCTTTCAATCAGAACAAAAACATTCTTTCACTTGGAAACATACCAAAAATCAACAGCGTGGCTTCATTCTGTACAGACAAAAGCACGAATCAAAAATGTGCTCCAGGGGCTTGCAACGTAGTACAATATATTACCTTACTGGGAGAATGCAAATTTCCAGTACAAAGGACTTAACATTTCTTACATACTGCTTGACTAAAATCTTTGCAAAAATTGACTATTATTCTATACAAGAAACACTTAACAAGGGTAAAAGGAGAAACAGAATCCGTTAGTCGCCTCTTACGACATGCTGGGGAGCATCGGGTAAATTATTTCTCGTCCCAACCAATATGGGACTCCCCCTAACCCGCGGGGGGTACTGACATAGATGTCACTTACAAAATCGATTTAACAATACAAAAGTCCTACGCTGCACAAGAAGCCGGGCTGTTGATTTTTTTACTTATGTTTAACTTGATAGATGCTCCTATCCCTTGCAACTTCCTGAACATATCTGTGGTGGTGAACATGATCGCTTACATGAAGGAGTGCAACTGTACAAAGCACATGGAAGTATCTTAACTTTGTCATATTTGCCCTTAACACGCCCTAAAAGTTCTAGATTCTGTATAAACAAAATATAACCTTGTCAGCACAAGGAAAACGAATTCAAGCATGTATACAACTTTGACAGCTTGAGAAAATATAACTCTGCGATTTCTTCTTCTTCTTCGATTTCAAATGCCATGGCACAAAAGGTCTGGTTTGATTCATGAAGCGGCCCTGTACATGTGTGTCAACAGGCTCAAATGTTGTGGTTTGGCGGTTGGTGGGAATGCATATTCAAAACGCGTTTACATACAATACTAATTGTAAAGAATGGAAGACAAAGATAATCAAGAACAAGCAAATAAAAAACCGTCGAGTGATTGTTTTAAAGCAACGAGTATAGCCTTCATTGAAGCAGTTACCTAGTTCTTGAATACATGCTTGAATATAGACAAAAGAAGATAAAAACTAAACATGATCATACAAATAAGTAAAGCATTTATACCAGGACACGAATCACATCATTCAAGGAACTTTCTCAGGGCTCCCCACGCACGCCCCTCCTAGTGCGTCCCGGGACCCCCACTTTTAATTTTTAGAGGGTCCATGGACCCCCACAGCAGAACGTTAGAGGGTCCTAAGGGTCCAAAAGCCGAAAAGTCCCAGTGTACTTATAAAACATTGTGGTCACGTATTGTGTACTGTGAAAGATATTCTTCCTTTGAATATTTTAGGCGAACATGACATTAATCCAGAACCCGTTCTTTTAAAGTCTAGAGCGTCCCGGGACTCCCTCCATACATTTTTAGTACATGTTTTCAGCTTCTAGTGCGTATAGGACGCAGGGATGCGCTCTAAGGGGAGCCCTGTTTCTTTTCCATGTAAACTATCGTGCACATATCACAGATTAGGCCTATGTGAAATGGCCATCCTTCCAATTGGCTATGGCCACAATAGCCACCATTCCATAAGACACGCACCAACAAAATCAGCACCCTGAGGGAAGAGAGGGTTCTTTTTCTTAATTAATTTCAGAGTTAGAAATATATATTAGTTACATGGTTAACTCAGTGACAAGGCTGATTACCAATCTCCACAGAAAGCACACAGAGCAGCAGGCTCCGGATTTAAGACACGTATCCCATGGCGAAATGCCCTTGTAAAATCAGGGACAGATCTATTTACAAAATGGTGTACACAAGAAATGGTACTTCTGAGTATGATACAAGTAAAAAATATCAAACTGTATAATATTTTACACTTTTGAATAACACTTGAAGTTAAATCTAGAAGATAATGTAAATAAAGCTATTCTAGCAAGAACCTTAGTGCATAACGGTTAAATCTCATTTGTCAGAGGCAAATCACATCATTTTCAAGGGGGGGCATTATTTTTTATAATCACTGAGACGAGGTGTGTAACCTCTTTATTCCTCCTTTCTTCAGTTATTCAAAGAAAAGAGGAGGTTTTTTTGCGAAACTTTGATCGAATCCTATTCAATCAACCAGTCAACCTGCGCAGGCGATCGATTAATGCGCGGTTGTATAGTTCCGTGCAAATCATTCCATTCTGTTAACACTTCTTGTCAGTTTTCCTATTTTGGACTAAAATCAAGTACACAGATATGCTGTTATTCTGCTGTGGCGGCAAAGGCAGATATTGTGTGTTCTGTATATGTTTTGGTATCGCTTAGGATAATGTTCTTTTGTCAAATGGGACTAGCAGACGAACTTTTGCACCCGTGTTCCAACGTTAAAAACTGTATGAAGTTCAGTTTTCTGGGGAAAATAGTGTATGAAACCGCTTTATGTTGTTTAAATTGATGAGATGTGTGCATTTAGTTGCGTGTGATCTGTTTATTAAATGAAATATTGTTGAAAACTGACCGTCGGATTGCAGTCTGTTGTCGAAGAAACTGAGTGAAAAGAAGGGGAACTACTCTTGTCGCTAGACAAAGTAGGAGTTACTTGCCTTGCGGGAAATTGCTTGTGATGAACGTTTGAGCACGGCAAATCTAGATTCAGAAAACAACCGAACTCATGGATTTTATATGAAGATTCATGTGTTCAGGCCTGTAGTTGTTAATTTAAATGCGGTATGTTTGTATTGTTTGCTCCAGAGATGTATACTTCGTACGTTAGAGCGTTCGGAACTTTTCAGTCGCAAAAAGTAGTACCGAAACAGAACAACTTCTCAACCTATTGCACTATCGAGGATTCAGGCAGTTGCTGGGTCGTTATTTGTTTGGTTGCTGGGTCATTATCGAAAAATAAATACCCCTACAAGTTTACAGAGGTAAAGAAGCAGAGGGGGGAATAAATCAAATTACATCATAGTTAATAACAATTATAAAAAGAAGTTTAACAAAGGTAACCTACCAAAAATCAATAAATTAAAGAAGTTTGACCTCGTCTATTTTATCACTATCTAATTATACGTCAAATGATTCCAAAACATCTACATATTACCACAAGACCAAGAACATGTTCATCTTTAAACAAATTAGAACAGAAGACGAAATTTAACAAAATACTTTAGTCACACCCTAATCCTTCAGTGAACTAACAGAAACAAAAACCTGTAAGATTACTTCCTAAGTCATGCCCTGAAAGATGACCCTCTACGGTTTCTATTTACAAAAAGAGCACAAAACACCAAACTCTGTGAGAGTACTGCTTAAACACAGAAACGCACAAGAGTTGAAAGACCTTGTCAGACCAGCACTTTGGGAAACGTTATGATTTACGAACGCATGCACGTGAACAAATTCCACTAAAAAACCTGCTTTTGGCTTTCATAGCTACTTAGGCTATCATCTTAAAGCACTAGATAAATTCAAATTATTGCATTATTAGTTTCACACTGGAATTTAAACACAGTTGCTCGAGTCTAAAACGAGATGTAGGCTAAATTATTTACACAAATGATTTTAATAATTTCGTATTAAACAACATGATTAGTAGTTAACGAATTTGGCGTGTGAGATTTTTGAACACTATACTTGCAATTATGCAAGTATCACAGATTTTTCCCGCAAAAAAAGGATTTGCAGTTGGAGACATTCTGGGCTGATTCAGAATAAATGTCTTTCATTACAGACATGGTTCATAATGTTTCACATTTATACAATGAACAATGTAAAAACTACATACTTTGAGCAATGTTTACATGAACTTATATTGTTCCCTGGACATTTCTCTCATCAACTCAAATTTATTTTTAGAAACAGCAACAAACTGATGAGGCTTTGAGCTGTCTAGTTTTCACACAAAACCATAAGTGCAAATAAACTTGGTTCAGGATCGCGGCTGCAAAGGGGTACGAACACAAGAATGAGCACCATTATTATGCATGGATTAAGATTTGACCATTCAATATTAATACCAAATACACAAACAAACACTTGCATTGAAACAATGTAAAAAAGTAAATAATTATATGAATTGAAGGCTTTTTCCAAAGTCATGTTTATACATTAAAAACATTTGCAAAGCCACGCCGTTGCTGAGCCAATTAATAAATTGTAAATATAATTTATATCCCTGTTTGATTGAGTTGGTGAAAAGAAAGTAAGACTAGTGCTCCTTGCATTTGCATCTGTTCTGCCGTTGACGATTGCAACGTTGAAGCTAAAAATGAACACAGGAGGTCAAACTATTTCTTTTTGTTTTGCTTCATTTGCAAGCACTTGAAATATCTGCAGTTTTGCAGTTGAAATCTTATTATGTAAGCATACCACATCATTTTGTATTTCAAGATTAATTCAGAAAAAGAAAAAAGAAAACCAGAAAGATGAAAAGCAGATCTTTCAGTTTTGAAAGACCATTTTGTATACAACAATGTACCATTTATCAAAAGCTTATTTGTGGTTAAGAAACATTTAAAAATGTATACAGTATATAAATGGTCCTTCCACAACACACATAAGTGTCAAGAGCACAATCTCAAAGCTTAAAGTCTACATAACAAAATCAAGCAATAAATCAACCATTATCAGCATGTTGTCTAGTTACAGCCAATGTAAACAATAATATTTTGCCATCATCCTTGTTGAGATATAGCCCTGCCATCACAGCATCTGAATGCCTATCAATCAGTGTTGTAATTTTTTTATTTATTTTTTTTTAGCCATTATGCTATCTGCCAGCTGAATGATTCTAAAACTATACATGTTTTACAACGTCAAGAATATATAGAGTAGTTGAAAAAAATAAATCACAGATATATAGAATAACAAGTATATGATTGATAAAATCATCTTAAAGTATTTTCATTGCAGAACTTTAAAACACAATGGACAGTAGTCAAAATAAAGTTTAATAGTTTGTTTTGACAACTGTGATTTTAAAGCTTCTAGAAACACGGATATTGACCATAATTATTAAGAAACAAATAATAGGATGCCTCCAAACGTACTACAATTGACAGTCAAAACGTCACACTCCTAACACCAACAGGATCAGCAAATGTCTTCACAGCAAACGCATACGTTAGCTGCGTATTGAATTGATATAGCGTGACTATGAATTTACTAATTTACAGCATTTAGTTCAATTATCCACACTGTTTTCTCACACGTATAGTGGAACAATAGCTTAAAACACCTGAACAGAGACTCTGCGCTAGCAAGAAGTTTTCTGCACAAAATCAAAATGCAATCTTAGGGATAATTAAGATAGGTGCAAATTCTTGTAAAATATGAAAAACTAGAAAGAAGAAGGCAATTATATTATTACAAAAAATTATCATTAAAAAAGTAAGTAAGAACGAAAGAAAAAAGAAAGAAAGAAAGAAGGAAAGAAAGAAAGAAAGAAAGAAAGAAAGAAAGAAAGAACAAGAACACAACACAACACAAACAAGCCAGTTAACAAATAGACAATAAAAAAAAGCACCCAAGGTGTATTTTCTGCTGTGGCCAGACAGTTTCAACCTTCAGTTAGTTCATGCTTTGCATTGTGTTTATCTCAGGCCATAAAACTTACAATAGCAAGAATCTTATGGTGCATGAGGACTCTTCTTGAAGTCGACCGCACTGTAAACAACTGGTTCCTCTTCAGGCTTCTTGGGAGCGGGCTTTCCGGCTTTAGGGGGATGCGCAAATTCCACAGCTGTGTAGATAAGGCCTTCAGGAGTAACCATTTTTCCAGAGCTTGTTTCCTCCTTTGAAAGTGTTGTAGTTTTCTGAGATACGACAAACAAACATGCACATTTCAGGAGTAATTTCAGATGCCCAAGTATTTGAAATAACTTCCTATTATTTAGCCAGTAGCATGCAACTTTAACTTTAAACTTATCTCGTGGTCATCTAAAGTGCAAAATAATAGTTCACTTACTCCATATTAATTAGAAGTACATAAGACGTGTGTATGATTCTTTAGAGACTGGAATAACCTCACAAAATAAAATGTATTGTCATACTTTATACGGAAAGAGAGAGAGAGAGAGAGAGAGAGAGAGAGAGAGAGAGAGAGAGAGAGAGAGAGAGAGAGAGAGAGAGAGAGAGAGAGAGACTGACTGACTATTAGGGTTTAACATCCTCTTAGACCAACTGGTCTATATTGGGACAGGTATTGGTAATACGTAGAAGTTATGGTGTGATACTTTGATTCGAACAAGCCCGCTGTGGCTGTCTTCTTCGACACACCAGCATCGGGTTTGTCTTGTCAAAGTATCGAAATACGATCAGGATAATCGGAGACGAGAGATGATGCATGCGTGTCTTCGTGTTTTTCAAGCACTGAGACTTTCGCTGTGAACGTGGGATCTTTTTCGTGCGCATGTGTGCACACGGGGGTGTTCGGACACCGAAGAGAGTCTGCACAAAGTTGACTCCGAGAAATAAATCTCTCGCCGAACGTGGGGATCGAACCCACGCTGATAGCGACCAACTGGCTACAAAGCCAGGCCGCTACCAACTCAGCTACGTCCCCGCCCCGAGAGAGAGAGAGAGAGAGAGAGAGAGAGAGAGAGAGAGAGAGAGAGAGAGAGAGAGAGAGAGAGAGAGAGAGAGAGAGAGAGAGAGAGAGAGAGAGAGAGAGAGAAACTGACCTTCGCCTTGGCACCTTTGTCTTGTTTGATCTCTTTGACATTGCCATAAACGTGAGCTGCACATAAGAAACGTTAGAGATAGAATGTTTAAAGCCATACAATGTCATTAAGGATGTTGATTAAATAAAAGTTTTACAGTGCTGTGTTTGTGTCTGTGTCTGCCTTCAAAATCTCATTTTCCCAAAAATCAAATATACTTCACAGACATTGTAAGTTATAACACTTGACGCTGTTTACCCAAGCTAATTACCAATGTGTGCATGTCTTGAATCTTATCATACTTTTTGTTCATCTTCCTTTCCGGGGGGTAATCCAGTGTTTGTGAGATAATTCAAACACTTCAGGGCCGGACTAGGCTAAGAGGAGGGGGGGTTGCCAGTGGTGGTCCAGGGGGATGTTCCTCCTGGCGGGGTCAAGGGATTGATGGGTAGGTCATATTCTGAGATAGGAACATGGTCGCTCCTAGCATGAAACGGCATAAAATAAACAATAATAAAAAAATGTTTTAAATAAGTGAGGTACATGTTTAGGCTAGGCCCTGCACTTACCAGATTCATCTATCTTGTCTTTGTTGTTCTTCTCCTTCTTAGGTTTGCCAGCCGCCTTAGTACCAGTCTTGGGTTTTGCACCCGATGCTTGATTTTTCTTGGTCTTCTCCACCACAGCATACACATCAACAGGGTGTCCACTGTTGTCCTCTGTTTCTGGGGCTGCAGCTCCCTGATTAGACTTCATGGTTTTGTCGACCTGAGTGTACACATCAGCATGTTGCCCACCATTTGCCTCTGGGGCTGCAGCCGCCTGACTATTCTTTTTTATTTTGTCGACATGAGCGTTCACAGCCATGGGAGCAAAAGACAGTGGTCTTGATGGTGCCTCTGGGTCCGCATTAGTAAAGCCAGGCTCATCCATTTCACGGTAGCTGTTCCGGCCCTGTCCGTTTTTTGGCCTGCCAGCTGCCAATCCAAACATAAGTCTGATTAGGTGTCCAAGTGGCTCAAAGACTTAATACCGCATACTTTCCGTATTATCTCCTTAATACACGTTGCTTTTAATCACGTCACAACAATGATAGATACTGACAAACAGAATATACATTCGTTTTGCTAGTCAATTGATCAATCATGTAGTTACTCTTAAGTAAGCTTGGGAGGTCAGCATGTCTGCTGTCGACTCTTAACTGTAGCTGAAGTATTCTTGAAGGCATTTACAACTTTGAAATTTCGTGACTTTGTGCCTGTTATTTGCATCAAAGATGTCACTTTGTAAGCACAAAAAACGAACACCATAATGCGTTGTTCCTGGCGTTCCTTTGCGTCTACAATCCATGCACATGAGTCTATACAAGTCGCAAATGTGACTTTTTGACAACTGACTAGACAAAAGTACAATGGTTTAATATACGGTTACTTTTAATTTTCAAAAAAAGGTGCATGTGCATTACCCCTTTCTGCTTGACCATGTTTTGTAACTGCTTACTATGAACAAAACATAAAGACTAATACATGCTTCATTTTTAATGTTTTACCTGCAGTCGACCTGCTGTGCTCCTTGTCAGAACCTGGAAGTATAACAACATCAAAATAAGTTGTTGGTAACAGAGAGACCGACTACCGGGCACACAGAGAGACAGTAAGACGGACAGACAGAAATGTATACAGACAGACGTACTTGCTTTATTGTCCAAGCATACAGGCATGCTCACAGACAAGCGCTGCAATATGGACTGAAAGGGAACAGCAGGTCAACACACATGTCTTGTTTCATAGATAGTTTACGGATAATATAATCTTGTCAAGGAATAATTAACTTATATCTGATGCTCGATGATAAACAGTTTACGTTCGATAAGGTCCAACACATGCAAAAGGACAAAGCTTTGTGCGCATGCAGTCATTTTGTGTCCTCTCCTTGAAGAAGGGAAGTTTGAAAGTAAACGACTGCTTCTCATGAGCGAATTTTACCTGAGCACGATGTTATTACCCTCCCGCTTGCTGCCGAACATGAAGCATTCAATGTGTGTTGACCTGTCGTGCATTTAAGACATAATACTGACAATAAAAGATACATAGGATATCTTAAGTATGCCACCTTTTCTTCTTTTCCATACGACGAAAACAACAGCGGCGATGATTACGGCAACGACAACAGCTCCAACGACACCCCCAATTACAGCAGCGTTTCCTGATGAAGGTTCTTCAGATGGTGGTACTGGAGCTGAAAACATGCCAAGAAATGTCTATATTTCAACTGCACAAAACAGATTAACAAGTTGCCAAGGCGTTGTTTTAACAGGAACACAAAAGGCAGCTTAACATCAGCCAGCCCACTGAAGAGGTGAATGTGGAGGAGAGGGTGTGTGTGGTGAGGCCGGGAAAGAGATGCTATTTTATTATTAACTTGCCATATCGACCATGAACTGTGCGATTACTTGTCGTTACTTCAAAAGTCAAACCTTAGCTGCACAACCCCGCTGAGATGGTTTGTGTACAAAACGTACAGAATCAATGAAGAAACTTTGCATTATTTATCCCCAACTCAGTGGATGGAGTGGATCGTGTCTCAATCTGTTTTTATAAATTAAAAGGTTTGTAAATTGTTCTGTGTATTTCAAGTTGTGCTCACACACACACACACACACACACACACACACGCACACATACTACACACATACACACACACACACACACACACACACACACACACACACACACACACACAGTGCACACGCGCGCGCGCGCACACACGCACACAAATACACACACGCATACACGATGTTTCATATGTATAACTGTAATACTTACCTCTGTATTTGACTTCAAACATGGCATTTGTCATGCCCTGTGTGTTGCTGACATTAACTTGATAGATTCCTGCAGCTTCATCGGATGTGACGTTGTACACAGTTATTGTACACGTCGACTGGTGCACGATCCCGCTCGTTGCTTCACAGCTGCCGTCCATTGTAATACTGTCAGGAAGATTCTTTGGACTGCTTGTTGTATTTTTTGACCGTCCAAGGTAGGAAAAGGTGAGAGTAGATAAAGGGTAGGCAGTAACAGAGAAGGATGTTCCCACTTTTTTATCAATGAAGTTCAATGCCGTTATTGGGCTTGCACTTCGGGGTGAGCCTGTCAAGATATAAATGGGACTAACCAAACATTCCTTACATCGTAGAGGAGAAAAAAGAGCAGAAAAATATAGACACAGTAACAGTAAACAAACAAACAAACAAACAAACAAAACAACAAACACACAATCGTACAGATCGACTGTAAAAGTTTTAAAATCGCTGACAACCCAAAAACACATTAAATTGTGGAACATTGAATTTAAAACACATTCGCAGATTTTCCATTGGCGCGACTTTTAAGTGAACCCCCCCCCCCCCCCCCCCCAAATCTAAACAACAATCATGATGTATCACTGAACCATTCAATTGTAGACTCACACATTCCGGGGGAAAATTAACGGTACACGACGGATACCAAATGTAATAATTATACATCTTTTGTCGCTTTTCATAGAATCAAATCATCAAAAGTGAATTATACTCACAGAGGACATGAAGTGACGCCGTATCTATGACGGCTTGACCATATCCGTTGATTCCTGTACAAGTGTACACTCCACTGTGCTCACACCGGGCAGCAGGCAGGTCAAAGGTCAGAGGTGAAGGGCCAGACCGCAGGGTGGATGTGACGTCAGACAGCGTCATAGTGGAAGGAGGGTTTCCTCCCGTAGCTTTACAGGTGAAGGACACGGTGCTGTTTTCACTGACCGTGACGGGACGGCTTGGGGAGGACGGACTGATGGTCAGTTCTGACGTGGACGGTGGGTCTGGCAATACAAAGCTGATGATGCTGACCTATTTAAGCTCGAGGATTGCATGTTAACATTCTAAAATATTTGCCAAAGTTGTTATTGCAGTAAAGAAGATTGGGAGCCCCAAGGCCCGATAGACGGCCCTATGCTCCACAGGGAGTCTACAGGAATAAGTCAAGTCAAGTCAAGGCCCGATAGATGCAGGGGAAGGAGGGAGGGAAGGAGGCAGACAGACAGACAGATGCGTACATCCACACATATGCATTGTTTTTTCAATGCGTCATTGTGGTAATATACTGACTCATGCAGTGTATAACTAATGAACAAAGTCAACTCCGTCAGCAAGCGTTCTAATGTTATTATTTCTCTTTTCATTTAAAAGTGCGTTAATCATCCTGGTGTCGTTTATTATCCCCCCTCCCTCACCATTGTAAAAGTCAGCGTAAACAAAGTGTACAGGGTGGCTTCTGTGTAGGGTAAAATCATCACCATCTTTAGGCGGAATAATAATGTCTTTTGGATGATGCAGTTTTAAAGCACAATATGGAAGCAAACATCCTAATAAAAAGACAACAACAACAACAAACAAACAAACACACAAACACATGTTACTAAACAAACAAATATTCACACAGATTGCACATGAAAGCATCAAAAGCAAAGCAAATATAACAGGACATATGTCAACTGGTACAAATCAGCTGCTACTTGTAAAACTATTGATGCATAGACTATGGTTTCTTATGACCAGAAACTGCATGCCTCCATCTTTAGCTGACATGTCTTCCATAGTTCTCGAAAAGCAAATTTACAAGAGATACCAAGTTGATAGCTTATATGGCAGCAAATCATATCTTACATCCGACGCTGGCATTATACACAGTGCTTGTCACCGGCATGTTCGACCAGTCCAGACGACAGCGGAACTGGACGCCGTCATCAGAACGATTCAGTGTCTGACTCAACTCCAGTCTGTTCCCGCCTGGGTCACCACTAGCAATGGTGTCACTGCTACCTCTGAGCCATCGCAGACGTCCCGCTGGTTGACCTACATTGTCTGTTGTGCACGTGCAGGTGACCATGTTGTTCTCTGTTACTCGACCTGATGGCGTGCATGTGATGGTGGGTGTGGACGGGCGACCTAAAACACACACACACAGGGTTATGAAAACAACTTCAGCATGACCAGCATGAGACTAAGATATAAAATAAGACGAACGGGGTATTTTATACCTCTGCCATCGCTCCCGTCTTTTCTATCAGCTTCTAGAGCTTAATCTTCGTGTGATGGCTACTGAATATTGAACGCGGACACTGCTGATATATCAGGAATTGAAAGTAGTTACACTGACGAGCAAGGACTCAGTACAGGAGTACCGCGCTGTATGGGTGGTGTTAAGGGGATGTGGGCGGAGGGCAACTAATCTGCCTCTGTCTTCCTTTTTCTCTGCCTGTCTGTTCGTCTCTCTCTCTCTCTTTCTGTCTCTTCAGTCTCTGTCTCACTCTCCGTGAACGCCTCGTGATTGTTCAGTGTAGATGTGCACTATGGCTGTACTTGGGACAGCGAGTCCTGTTGAAGGCATTTGACAGGCGCGAGTAACCTGCATGGATGTATCAGCAGGTCATAGGTATCATAGGCGTCCAAAGTAATGAAGTCATGGATATACAGTTGCTGTACAGACTCGTCACCCCAAATCCCCCCCCCCCCTCCCTCCCAAGGAAACTTAATTGCCATTTGATTTGGCTACATACAGTTATAGGAAATAGGGATATAACAGACAAAAACCTGTTTCTCTTATTGCCCTAACTGTTCCGTTTGGGTTTCTTAATTATGTCCCCACTCACAAGGAAAACCTTAAAATTTGAAACGGCGTTGTATGGAACAGGAACAAGAGACTGCGAGTAAGAAGAACAAGAACAAGATAACAATGACAAGTTAGTTAGGTCTTGTTCTTTTTACATTTTAGTCAAGGTTTGACTAAATTTTTTAACATAAAGGGGGAATCGAGACGAGGGTTGTGATGTATGTGTGTGTGTGTTTGTGTGTGTGTGTGTGTGTGTGTGTGTGTGTGTGTGTGTGTGTGTGTGTGTGTGTGTGTGTGTGTGCGCGTGTGTGTTCAGCGATTCAGAGAAAACTACTGGACCGATCTTCATGACATTTTACATTAGAGTTCCGGGGTATGATATCCCTGGACATGTTTTTCATTTTTTCGATAAATGTCTTTGATAACGTCATATCCGAATTTTTGTGAAAATTGAGGCGGCACTGTCACGCCCTCATTTTTCAATCAAATTGATTGAAATTTTGGTCAAGCAATTTTCGACAAAGTCCGGACTATGTGATTGAATTTCAGCTTGGCAGCGTAAAATTTAGTTAATTAGTTTGCTCATTAAAGTTGTCACTAAAATCGAGTTTTTACAAAGAGATTTCAAAATGATTGCATCGTATTCCTCAATTCCCCCTGAATTAAAAAATACATACATATGTCATGTTTACTCTAAAAATGTGCCAAGAATGACAGAAAGTAGGTTAAGTAAGCAATGCGTTCGCACGCTACGCGGAGACGAGCGTGACCCGTCTCGGTCTTTTGGTGTGGTTACTCGAGACTATCTTAATATAGTCTCGGCGATGACTGTATGTTTGTTTGTTTGTTTGTTTGTTTGTTTGTTTAACGCCCAGCCGACCACGATGGGCCATATCAGGGCAGTGCTGCTTTGACATATAACGTGCGCCACACACAAGACAGATGTCGCAGCACAGGTTTCATGTCTCACCCAGTCACATTATTCTGACACCGGACCGACCAGTCCTAGCACTAACCCCAAAATGCCAGACGCCAGGCGGAGCAGCCACTAGATTGCCAATTTTAAAGTCTTAGGTATGACCCGGCCGGGGTTCGAACCCACGACCTCCCGATCACGGGGCGGACGCCTTACCACGAGGCCAACGAGGTCTGTATGTTTGTGTTAATCTGTTACTTTAATGCCGACGGCTTGACTAAATGTTTTTTTATTGCTTCACGCCACTTGTATCTTCTTCTCTTTTTTGTCTTTAGTATTTTAGTTGACGAAGACATATGTCGAAACCGGTCCTTTTCCGTATGTTTATTGTTCGTGTTTCTGGTGAGTATATTTTCTTTGTTATCTTGTTCTTGGCTTTGTACGGGTTATGTTTTGACACTATGATTTCTCCTCAAGTTCTTCCGACGCACCACGGCTATGGTTTGATTTCCATCCTATATTCCGGCCCACAGAGTAGCTGCCCACATTTGTAGAGGTAATTTAAATTCGCACAAAGAGCTACAGAGTCGGATTTAGGTTTTAAATTGATAACAATTGGGTGGCCGAGTGGTGACGCACTTGCGCTCGGTAGCGAGAGGTTGCGAGTTCGACCCTGGGTCAGGGCGTTAGCAATTTTCTCCCCCCTTTCCTAACCTAGGTGGTGGGTTCAAGTGCTAGTCTTTCGGATGAGACGAAAAACCGAGGTCCCTTCGTGTACACTACATTGGGGTGTGCACGTTAAAGATCCCACGATTGACAAAAGGGTCTTTCCTGGCAAAATTGTATAGGCATAAATTTTTGTTTGTTTGTTTGTTTGCTTAACGCCCAGTCGACCACGAAGGGCCATACTCAGGGCGGCGCCGCCCTGACACACAACGTGCGCCACACACAAGACAGAAGTCGCAGCACAGGCCTCATGTCTCACCCAGTCACACCACTCTGACACCGGACCAACCAGTCCCAGCACCAACCCCACAACGCCAGACGCCAGGCGGAGCAGCCACCAGATTGCCAATTTTAAAGTCTTAGGTATGACCCGGCCGGGGTTCGAACCCACGACCTCCCGATCACGGGGCGGACGCCTTACCACTAGGCCAACCGTGCCGGTATAGGCATAGATAAAAATGTCCACCAAAATACCCGTGTGACTTGGAATAATAGGCCGTGAAAAGTAGGATATGCGCCGAAATGGCTGCGATCTGCTGGCCGATGTGAATGCTTGATGTATTGTGTAAAAAAATTCCATCTCACACGGCATAAATAAATCCCTGCGCCTTGAATATGTGCGCGATATAAATTGCATAAAAAAATAAAAAAATAAAAAATCCCTGCGCTTAGAACTGTACCCACGGAATACGCGCGATATAAGCCTCATATTGATTGATTGATTGATTGATCAACACACACGAGGAGTGCCTTAGAATTATAGTATGAGCGTTCTATTTTTAAAATTCAAATACTGTGTTGGGCAGTCTTTCGACACAGCATACTAAACAGTGTGTTTGTTTTGGTAGTGGCAATATCGACAGCGTCGTGTGAACTTGCTAGGTAACAGATTTGACTTCCTGGATCCAACTGTATTTTTATGTCTGGGCGAATGCATACCCCCCAGCATTGAACACAATGTGACGACAGACGGAGGACGGTACTATTGGACACACTCGCCCAACAAAATCCTCTGAATAATTAGCAACGTTACGGGCTAATTTCGAGCTAATTACTGCACGTGTGTCTAAATTACATCTAAATTACAGCAAATGTCCTCTGAACTTTTGAAAGTGCAAATCGCCAGAAAACGTTCCACAAAACCGCCTTAGATTATATAGTAGGCCTTTATGTTACCGTGCCAAAAGGGAATGCTTTGTTTTACTAAAACAAAAACAAAAATAATAATAACAACAAAAATAAACAAGTCGCGTAAGGCGAAAATACAATATTTAGTCAAGTAGCTGCCATTTTTCAGGAACCGACAAGGAATAAGATGAAAGTGTTTTTAAATTGATTTGGACAATTTAATTTTTTTAATATTTTTTATATATTTTATGTTCAGAGCTTGTTTTTAATCCGAATATAACATATTTATATGTTTTTGGAATCAGCAAATGATGGAGAATAAGATAAACGTAAATTTGGATCGTTTTATAAATTTTTATTTTTTTTACAATTTTCCGATTTTTAATGACCAAAGTCATTAATTAATTTTTAAGCCACCACGCTGAAATGCAATACCGAAGTCCGGGCTTTGTCGAAGATTACTTGACCAAAATTTGAACCAATTTGGTTGAAAAATGAGGGCGTGACAGTGCCGCCTCAACTTTCACGAAAAGCCGGATATGACGTCATCAAAGACATTTATCAAAAAAATGAAAAAAACGTTCGGGGATTTCATACCCAGGAACTCTCATGTCAAATTTCATAAAGATCGGTCCAGTAGTTTAGTCTGAATCGCTCTACACACACACACACACACACGCACACACGCACGCACACACGCACGCACACACGCACATACACTACGACCCTCGTTTCGATTCCCTCTCGATGTTAAAATATTTAGTCAAAACTTGACTAAATATAAACAAGTCGCGTAAGGCGAAAATACAATATTTAGTCAAGTAGCTGCCATTTTTCAGCAAGACCGTATACTCGTAGCATCGTCAGTCCACCGCTCATGGCAAAGGCAGTGAAATTGACAAGAAGAGCGGGGTAGTAGTTGCGCTAAGAAGGATAGCACGCTTTTCTGTACCTCTCTTTGTTTTAAATTTCTGAGCGTGTTTTTAATCCAAACATATCATATCTATATGTTTTTGGAATCAGGAACCGACAAGGAATAAGATGAAAGTGTTTTTAAATTGATTTGGACAATTTAATTTTGATAATAATTTTTATATATTTAATTTTCAGAGCTTGTTTTTAATCCCAATATAACATATTTATATGTTTTTGGAATCAGCAAATAATGGAGAATAAGATAAACGTAAATTTGGATCGTTTTATAAATTTTTATTTTTTTTTTACAATTTTCCGATTTTTAATGACCAAAGTCATTAATTAATTTTTAAGCCACCAAGCTGAAATGCAATACCGAAGTCCGGGCTTCGTCGAAGATTACTTGACCAAAATTTCAACCAATTTGGTTGAAAAATGAGGGCGTGACAGTGCCGCCTCAACTTTCACGAAAAGCCGGATATGACGTCATCAAAGACATTTATCAAAAAAACTGAAAAAAACGTTCGGGGATATCATACCCGGGAACTCTCATGTCAAATTTCATAAAGATCGGTCCAGTAGTTTGGTCTGAATCGCT
>NC_090252.1:36236904-36246904 GCF_037325665.1 Littorina saxatilis
TTTGTTTTGAATAAAACTCACAGTTTTACAATAAGAATTTAGAGACCTGAATCAATTAGGTATATCGGGTCCTACTTAGTTTGACTTTTGCAAAACTAAGTAATTACACATTTAATTGAATCAGTCAGACAGACGGAGACATAGAGAAACAGACAGAGGACAAACAGAAATCTGAGAAAGAAACCCCTTTAAAAATGTTACCATGTTTGAAATGAAACATCGCAAGGTGAAGCCATAATTCATCACCTTTCAGTATGACGTCATGAGCGTGTTCCACACTTGAAATGACGTGTTTTTATCATGTTGTCAGCTGCACGGAGCTTGGAAGTATAATTTCCATTCAACGATCCGAGTTTGTTAAGTTTTAGCCTATTTTCAACGTCAAACACCATGAAACTATATATATTTGGAATCAGAAAATGGTAAGGAATAGATAGAAGTTGTTTTTAAGTGTCTTTTTTCATAAATAAAGATAGTGGTTATTTATCGGTTTTCTTCATTTTTAAGCATAATTATCAATACAAAACAACAAAACTATATAGTTTTAGATACAGGACGCAATAGGGAATACACCAATATACATTATTTGTTTCAAATATTAGTTTTTTTAAATTTGAAAAAATGACATATTTCGAACAAACATTTCAATAACAAAACTTTAAGTGACCAAACTGAAATGCAATCCCATAATCCGGCCTAGATCTGAGATTGTGTGATAAGAAATTCGATCAAATTGATGAAAAACTGTAACTGTGAAAGTGCTGCCTCGACCTTTTGGCAAACGGTAAAATATGACGTCATCAAACTGTCCTATCAATAAACGGAAAAACCTTCTATGAGAAAATCCAGTCAAAAATATCCATATCAAATTTCATAAAGATACACTCCGTAGTTTTTGAGATATGATCTGCAGTGTGAAAAAACGCCCATAACGCCCAAAACGCAAACTCATTTGTCATGATTTGGTCGTGTTCTGCTGATACTATAATGTTTTTCTTTCCTAAAACACACTATAATAGTAGCCTTTCCCAATGTCTATGCTAAAACTGACTTGTCTGTGTTGTCAATGATTTTGCTACAGTGTGAGAACACAATCTCACGCCCATAACGCTGTGACACGAAAACTCATTTGGTCGTGTTCTGCCGATACTGTAATGTTTTTCTTTCTTAAAACACACTATAATAGTAGCCCTTCCCAAATGCAATGCTAAAAATGACTGGTCTGTGTTGTCAATGATTTTCTGCGAGAATGCGATCTATCTGTTTGTCGCAAAGACCGTGTGACACGAAAGTTATGAGCGGAAGACAAATCTGCTGAGTGCAATTACGTTTCAGAAGATAGTTGGTTAAAACAGTTTATCACTCAGACACGCAAAGGAACACTATAACTTTATTATTCAGGCCATATTTGCTTTCCTTTGTCATGTATGAAAGTACTGGCCTTGGTTGAAGAAAGTGACCTGTCGCTGTGCAACAAATTTGTCGCCATTTTCCGCCGTGTTTTGTAAATAAAACGTGTTTACTACCCACACATACAAAACGATGCTGTTGGTTCTTTTTATTTTCTCATTGTTTGATTCATGCTTAGCAGTTTAGTATGCTTTGTTTTCTTCTCAATTCAATGGATGGCTATAAAATAAGCATTTAAATGTGAAGGTGTTAAAATTACCCATGATCTGGGCTGTTCACTTATGCAGGGGAAGTTCGCCAAGTCTTTCGTCCACATACCACCAATAGCCGTTTCAAACCATACCTTCGTGCATGTCCTTGACGTTTTGTTCGTGATTTTGAACAAGATAATCCGTTTTCTTGCAGAATTTCTCAAAGTAATCCTCTGGCAAAGTAATCTTCGAGCATCGAAAGTGAAAGAGGTATTTCAGGCCAGGCACCTATTGCCCCCTAGTTCCGGTTATCAGAGAGAGGCTGCCGTGCCCTAAAATCTGATTGGTCGAAACGCTGGGGGCAAAGGTTATACGAAAAAGGTCTATTTATACACGTTTTACTGAACCGACTGATGCGAGCGAACGTAATATAAGTGTTCGCTTGAGTTCGTGTTCTTAATGTTTCTCGTTTTATTATTGTTACCATGTTTAATTGAATAACTTGAAACCTTGCTTAAAGCAACCAACTGATGACCGGACACTCGGAATCTGACACTGAGATAAAACGTTTCTGCCAGGCGTCCGTCTCGAACCCCGAAGTGCTCGAACATATGTCCAAATCTTCCTGATTGTGATTATGCTCTGGCTCTTGTAGGCTTTGTAACCGTATACGTGCTCTGCAGGCTGTCTCTGTGGGGCCTTGCAAGGCCAAGTACAATCTCCTGTTCTAAGTTTCTGTTGTTGTTTACCGCATAAGCAAACACACACACACACACACACACACACACACACACACACACACACACACACACACACACACTCACTGATATGAACGGTTTCAGCAGTGAAGAACTGACGACCAGGGAGGAACATGACTCTGTACGTGTAACGACCGTTCTGACCAGGTAAGGACTGACTGACAGGACACTTAGCTGAACCTGTGGGTAAGGTGTTGGACGTCATGGCTATCAGACTGGTCACCGCTCCTTCGCTTGTGTTCTGCTGAGCAAAAAGACAACATCATTGATGCAGATTAAAATCAGATATTTTATTGCTTTTCTTGCTAATTAGTTAACGTTGGATACACCTGGAATTTCAAACTCAACCAGCTGGATTTAGAATTAGCGTTTTATGACCACAAATACCCATTTCAGCCAGTTGAGTTCAGAATTCTGATGCTATCTGGCCAGATTCGGAATCTAGCCGGATTCCAAACTAAATATGCTGTTTATGAGTTTTATTTTTCAAATTTTATATGTAACAGACAATTTGAAATTGTTTTTTTGTTGTTGAGCTAGCTACCAGTGTACACAATTATATTGTTTGAATGACAACTCGTCACTTATTCAGAAAAGTAGAGAACGGCAAGGTACTCATGATTTACGTTGTTTTGTTTTGGGGTGTTTTTATATAAACATAACCAAAAAAAAGTATTGTGACAAATGTTGCACCCAACTTGAAGCGTTAATTCCCGTGTTATTTCATTCTATCTTTCTATACCAGTTAAGGCCGTTTACTTGACCATCTGGATCACCTTTCGGATCACAGATTTATTTTTAGAGGGATCACGTCACCAACGCTGAAATAAGGCTACCCTCAAAATTGACGGGACAATGCGTCTGACGAGTTTAAATACTTTTTCCGCATCACTGCGTACCATCTAAACGAATAACTGTATTCGGTTGTTGGAAACTAATTTCCCTATCGTAAAAATAGATCTAAAAAAAATACGACGATGTGAGGCTATCACGCAATCGCATATCTGATACTATCTGCAGTTTTCTTGCTAAGTCTATATGACTAAGTGCCAAAAGGTGCTCACAGAACAGAAGATGGCTTTTGTTTTACAATAAAAATGTGAGTCTGCTGAAAATTGGTGTGTGTGTGTGTGGATGAATGTGCGAAGATATAGTGGACATAATTTCGTGTGTCTGACTTGAACGGTTTTGAAGTTATCTTTGTTTAAAGTCAAAAATAACGCCAAAACCGGCCATCTGAAAACGGACATCGTGATACCTCGTGTTTTGAATATGCCACAGAAAAATAACAAGAAGCACAAATGCCTTGCATTTAGTTTGATTGAATGCCTGAAACATAGCTTTACAGACGAGACCAAACGTCAAATCTAAATCTTGAGAGAATTTTTTTTTTTCGATAACCGAATTTTAAGGTGTCGCACGCAAGATGTGTCGTCATCACGGCATACATTTTTCAATCGCAGATATTTACTAAATTTCTTTTTCAAAAACTCTGGAATTGATGTCGACACGTTAAGCGATAACGGTGTATCAAACTGCTGTCTTTCAAGTAATCCAGCAAAGACTGCAGAACTTTTGAACAGCAATTTTGAAAACGATCTGAAAATGTCGTCATATCTTGCGTGCGACATAATGTTCGGTAATTAACGGTTATTTTCTTTTATTACAAGGATCTACTTCATCTAGGGAACCATGTGACACATTCTGTGCTCAAAATTTGTCAAGAAATCACGAACCACGAATGTGCTACCAAGTGTTGAAATTATGTCGTCAACATCTTTTGAGATCTTGCGTGCGACACCATCTTGCGTTCAACATAAAATGTCACTACCTTATCGAGTTTAATGGGAAAACTAACTATTTGTTGTCTTAGTTTAATCTTCTTAATTATAAGCGTAATAAAACCGAACTTCCAAGATGAATTTTAATTGAGATTAGCGAAAGAGCGGGTACGCAAGTCGACCTTAAAGCAACAAAATAAAAACACGAGCGTTTGTCGTGATGTCTTGCGTGCAACACATTCTCAAAAAAGAAAATATATTATTTTCTCAGACTTTTTTAAGCTAAAACCTTGAAACTTCACATACATTTGAGGCTAAATCGCCCCCATGCATGGTAAAAGTCTTGTTGACCCTTGTCAAATTTCAAGGTCACGGCTGGGTCACATGGAGATCAAAACACGGAAGAAAAATATTTTTTCAGAGATTTTTTGAAGCTAGAACCTTGAAACTTCAAACAACGCTTTTGTTTAATCATCATTCGACAAGAAAACTTTCAGGTTGATCTTTGAGAAATTTGAAGGTCATAGCAAGGTCTCGTGTTGGTAAAAAAACAAAACACGGAAATTAACCTTTTTCTCAGAATTATTGAAAGCAAGAACCCTAAAGTTCACACACTTTTGGGCTTAATAGCCTCCATACACGGTGGAAGTCTGGTTGACCTTTGTCTAATCTGAAGGTCACGTATGGGCCAATATTTGTTTTTTTAAATTATCACTTTTTTCCGTTGGTTTTAAAGGGAGAGCCTTCGAACATCATAAACACCGTAGCTCAATGATTTTCCGACACAAAGAAGTTCAGAAAGATCCTTGTCAAATGTGAAGGTCACAGCAGGGTCTCGTACGGGTAAAAAACAGCTTTGTGGTAAGCTAGAAACTTGAAACTTTACACACATTCAGGGCTTGATAACGTTTTGACACGGTGAAAGTCTGGTTGACCCTTGTTAAATCTCAAGGTCACAGCCGTGTCGCTCATGGGTTAAAAAAACCAGACTGTTATCCATTTCTGCTTTATTTCTAAAGTTAGAACCTTGAAACTTCATACAACGCAATCGATCAATTATCCTTCGACATGGAGAAGATCAAGTCGATCCTCAACAAAATTCAAGGTCACGACTGGTTGACTTGGTCACTGTAAAAAACGGCATTTTTTCTCAGACACTTGTGAAGCTAGAACTTTGAATCTTCACGCATATTCGGGGCTAAATAGCCTTCTGACATGTTGAAAGTTTGGTTGACCCTTGTACAATTCAAGATCACAGCTGGGTTGCGTATGGGTGGCATTGCTTTTGAAGCTGGAGAAATTGAACTTGGTATAACACATTTGCTTGATAATTCTCCGAGATGGAAATTAAAGCTTAAGTTGAGTCTTGTAAAATTTCAAGGTAGCAACAGGGTCGAGTTGGGATCATCAAAATGGAAAATTATCAATTTATTGACCATTTGTACATCTAGAACTTTGAAAATTCACACAGGTTGGGTGCTAAAAAGCCAGCCTTCAGGCATGGTAGAAGTATACTTGACCCTTGTCAAATTTCAAGGTCACAACTCGGTCGCGTATGGCTTAACAAGGATAACAAATGATTTTCTGCCTTTGCTTAATGATTCTTCAAATGTTTCTCGTCAAATTTCAAGGTCACAGCAGGGTCAAGTTGAAGCACAAATAATGCGAAGTTATGACGTCATCAAAGACATTTATAAAAAAAATGAAAAAAAAAGTCTGAGGATATCATACCCAGGATCTCTCATGTCAAATTTCATAAAGATCGGTCCAGTAGTTTAGTCTGAATCGCTCTACACACACACACACACAGACAGACACACAGACACACACACACACACAGGCACATACACGTACCACGACCCTCGTCTCGATTCCCCCCTCTACGTTAAAACATTTAGTCAAAACTTGACTAAATGTAAAACAAGTCGCGTAAGGCGAAAATACAACATTTAGTCAAGTAGCTGTCGAACTCACAGAATGAAACTGAACGCAATGCAACGCAGCAAGACCGTATACTCGTAGCATCGTCGCGTAAGGCGAAAATACAACATTTAGTCAAGTAGCTGTCGAACTCACGGAATGAAACTGAACGCAATGCCATTTTTCAGCAAGATCGTATACTCGTAGCATCGTCAGTCCACCGCTCATGGCAAAGGCAGTGAAATTGACAAGAAGAACGGTTTAGTAGTTGCGCTGAGAAGGATAGCACGCTTTTCTGTACCTCTCTTCGTTTTAACTTTCTGAGCGTGTTTTTAATCCAAACATATCATATCTATATGTTTTTGGAATCAGGAATTGACAAGGAATAAGATGAAAGTGTTTTTAAATTGATTTCGACAATTTAATTTTGATAATAATTTTATATTTTTAATTTTCAGAGCTTGTTTTTAATCCAAATATAACATATTTATATGTTTTTGGAATAAGAAAATGATGGAGAATACGATAAACGTAAATTTGGATCGTTTTATAATTTTTTTTTAATTTTTTTTTTACAATTTTCAGATTTTTAATGACCAAGGTCATTAATTAATTTTTAAGCCACCAAGCTGAAATGCAATACTGAAGTCTGGGCTTCGTCGAAGATTACTTAACCAAAATTTCAACCAATTTGGTTGAGAAATGAGGGCGTCACAGTGCCGCCTCAACTTTCACGAAAAGCCGGATATGACGTCATCAAAGACATTTATAAAAAAAAAAGAAGAAAGAAACGTTCGGGGATATCATACCCAGGAACTCTCATGTCAAATTTCATAAAGATCGGTCCAGTAGTTTAGTCTGAATCGCTCTACACACACACACAGACAGACAGACAGACAGACACAGACACACACACACACACACACACACACACACACACATACACCACGACCCTCGTCTCGATTCCCCCCTCTACGTTAAAACATTTAGTCAAAACTTGACTATATGTAAAAAGGAACAAAAAGAACAACAAGTCGCGTAAGGCGAGATTACTACATTTAGCGGTGTCACTAAAACGCGAAAAGACGCGAAAAGACGCGAAAAGTCCTGGTACATGTAACTGTTTTTAGTCGAGATTGGTGATTTAATATAAACAATCATCAAAACATGCACTCTCTCTCTCTCTCTCTCTCTCTCTCTCTCTCTCTCTCTCTCTCTCTCTCTCTCTCTCTCTCTCTCTCTCTCTCTCTCTCTCTCTCTCTCGCATGTGTGTGTGTGTGTGTGTGTGTGTGTGTGTAAGTGTGTGTAAGTGTGTGTAAGTGTGTATGAGCTTGTGTGTGTGTGTGTGTATACGAGGGTGTGTGTGTGGATGTGTGTTGGTATTCGCTAGCCGTGTCCAGCCAGCTGCACACAATTAACAGTCTCCTTTGGGTGAAGGAAGTTTTTATCTGTTTGAAGTGGGCGGTCATTTGTGAAAAGCTCGCCATAAACGGATCGCTTGGGCCCCAGGTGGTCGTAATGTAATGTGCCGCCAGCTTGACTGGGTATGTTGGGGGAATCGGCGTTTTGTCAAGTAAATGTTAATTCCTTTGTCGGATCGGATGGATAGAATACCAGCTCAGCTGGTGTGTGGTCAGTTGCGTAACTTTTATGAGTTACCCGGGGTAGCCGCTGATAACACGTTCGTGTGGGAATGTTTGATGCGCTCAGATCAAAGCCTCATTTAAGAGATAGCGAATTCCGTTGCAAGCCCCTGGAGCAAATTTTTGATTGGTGCTTTTGTGAACAAGAAACAATTGACAAGTGGCTCTATCCCATCTCCCCCCTTTCCCCGTCGCGATATAACCTTGAATGGTTGAAAACGACGTTAAACACCAAATAAAGAAAAGAAAAGTAAGGAGGTGATTGTTACAAGGTGTCTTTTCGCTTCTTTTCGCGTCTTTTCGCGTCTTTTTTGCGTCTTTTCGCGTCTTTTCGAGTTTTAGTGACACCCACATTTAGTCAAGCTGTGGAATTCACAGAATGAAACTGAACGTAGTCCGCCGCTTGTGCAAAAGGCAGTGAAAGTGACGAGCCTGTTTGGCGCGGTTGCGGTTGCGCTGTGCTTCATAGCACGCTTTACTGTACCTCTCTTCGTTTTAACTTTCTGAGCGTGGTTTTAATCCAAGCATATCATATCTATATGTTTTTGGAATCAGGAACCGACAAGGAATAAGATGAAATAGTTTTTAAAACGATTTCGGAAATTTAATTTTGATCATAATTTTTATATTTTGTAATTTTCAGAGCTTGTTTTTAATCCAAAGATAACATATTTATATGTTTTTGGAATCAGAAAATAATGAAGAATAAGATGAACGTAAATTGGGATCGTTTTATAAAAAAATATGTTTTTTTTACAATTTTCAGATTTGTAATGACCAAAGTCATTAATTAATTTTTAAGCCACCAAACTGAAATGCAATACCGAAGTCCGGCCTTCGTGGAAGACTGCTTGGCCAAATTTTCAATCAATTTGATTGAAAAATGAGGGTGTGACAGTGCCGCCTCAACTTTTACAAAAAGCCGGATATGACGTCATCAAAGACATTTATCGAAAAAAAAATCGTCCGAGGATATCATTCTTAGGAACTCTCATGTCAAATTTCATGAAGATCGGTCCAGTAGTTTTGTCTGAATCGCTCTACACACACACACAGACACACACACACACACACACACACACACACACGCACATACACCACGACCCTCGTCTCGATTCCCCCCTCTATGTTAAAACATTTAGTGCTTTTTACAACTACAGTGGTCGCCGCTTAATAAAACCACTTCTGGACCGACGAAAAATGGCTTTAATAAGCGGCGGATTTATTAACCGGCGGTCCAGGAATACGTCATTTTCGAAAGAAAAAAAAAATCTCTTTTGTTTACGTCACTCAGTCACTTTCTTTCGTCATTTACACTTGTTTGAATCTAAACAAAACTTCACGAAGGATGTTGAACTTTTGTTTTAATTATGTACATGTACGTGTACTTTGATCACTTCGGTACATCAATAATTTCACTGTCACCGTCACGAACCATTACTCGTCAGAGAAGAACGATTTTATGAGTGTTTGTTTGTTGGTCGTCTTCCACATCAGAACAAGATAATGTGAGTTTTAGTCACAAACTACGTGATTTCTCTGAGAAAACTGGCTTTAATAAGCGGCGGGTTGGATTTATTAACCGGGTTTTTCTAATACATAAGATATAGTGATAAATCTGGACCGTCTGAAATCGGCTTTTATAAGCGGCTGGCTCTATTAACCGCGGTTTTATTAAGCGGCGTCCACTGTATAGCGCTTTGGGTCACTCTTGAGATTCGCCGTGACTGACAGCAGCTTGGAAGGGGCTGGGTGAGGAAAGATCAGCAGGACAGGGTCTTCCAGTTGTCTTTCAGTCACAATCGTGAGGTTCATGTCCAGTCTTGCACTTGGAGATACATGTATACACGACGACTGTGGTAATTGACTGCAACCGGGAGTGGAGGACGACAGTGCAATGATAAACAGGAACTCCCCCTTGCAACTTTCGTGCAGAACATCTTGTACCTCAAGTGAGCAACTGTCTGATCATATAACGCAGCAAGTATCTTCTCTCCGGCTTTAGTGATGTTGCTTGGTCTGCGCTCTGGTAGGAACGGGGTAGCCAGATGCCTCAGTTCTTGTGGTATCTGAAGGTCGCTTGCCCGTTCCAAACGGCCTTGGCGCTGTGTCGCAGCCACTGATCGCATGGCAGGGCCGGACCAATGAGTTGTAAGGGGGGGGGGGGGTTCCTCCTTTTTTGGGGGGGCAAATCAGCGAAGTGGCGAAGCCACAAGCGCGCGCCTGCAAAGCAGGCGCACGAACTAGGGGGGTCCGGGGGCATGCCCCCCCGGAAAATGTTTGAAAAACGGTTAAAA
>NC_090252.1:36251904-36474404 GCF_037325665.1 Littorina saxatilis
TAACCCCCTTCGTGTGTACACGCAAGCACAAGACCAAGTGCGCACGGAACAGATTATGTAATCCATGTCGGAGTTCGGTGGGTTATGGAAACACGAACATACCCAGCATGCCTACCCAACGAAAGCGGAGTGAAGCTGACTAAGCTCTCAGAGTATAGTGTGGGGAACCCACATGGGCAAACGAGCTCACACGTCACCAGAATTTCTGGAACTCTGAAGAAGAAGAAGAGTACACGAACCTTTAAATCAATGAAACCATTTAAATATTTATTGAGACAGCCGGTTTGCGAGTCTGTTTATGTTTTCAGTTTGTCAGTAATTGCACTCAGTTACGAGTGAAAGTGTGCCTGTTGTTATGCAAATCATGGACAACATACCTCGAAGGATAAGAAACACACAGACACACACTCACTGATGTAGTCCATAGGACAGCTGTCCTGCTGACTGTTAATGTTGTCCTTGTCTTTACAAATAAGAGTCCCTGACTCCACCTCTGTAATTAGATTTGCCTTGGTTGGGTCAACAGTCATCACACTCCGTGTGGACTCTGTCCTGTGGGGAGTGAAGTAGGGTTGTAGGGACTTGTTGTTACAGCTGTCGCCGGTGCTGGGAGGTGGACACGTCCCGGCAAATTGGTCATTATTGTCGGTTGTGACGGTCCACTGCAGGGTGGTGTGGGTTGACTCCGCACTGTTCAGAGTGCAGGTAAAGCTGCTGGTCTCGCCACGAACCACCTCCGCTATCTTGTCATTGCTGCTGCCTCCACAGTTGTTCAGTGACAGACCTGCTGATCATTACTGGTCCGTATTATACGAAGGACAAGAACATTGGTTGATTAAAATCAACATGGCCGAAGCAGTGTTTTAATAAAAGAAGCGGTATTGTACGGACACATGTTGTATTTGAGATAAATGAATTGCAGAGTAGTTGAAAATTCGTAGGTATAAAAACATGCGAAGAAGAGTGAAAAGTCCGTGTTGTGAATATAGTCAAGTGAATAAATTGACTACTAATGTATCACACAAGTTTTGCTGCTATTGTGTTGGGTTTGTTTTTGGCGTGAATTTTGTTCATTCTCTTATTATCTGTATTATCATTATATGTTAACTTTAAAAACAAATACAACCCACATGCAAAATACATTAGTTCCAAAGCAGTGGCAGAAAATGCGACTGCTAGCGAGTCAGGTTTTAGCAGCGTAAAAATCCACTGAAATTTGTCTTCTGTCCCTTCCGTTAAGATGGCTGTTTCTGCCTCATGGCCAACACGGATATCAGCCAGGAAGGGGAAACTACATACTTTGTATTTCGGCAACAGCGCGATCACTGATGAGCGACTGACTTTTTAGCAAGAGGTGTCAAAGATTCTGTCAAAGCAGAGACATACATGATGCGGGTTGAACTCGATGCGAAGCAGACTTATGGTTTGCTTTAAATAAAACAAATTGTTGTGGGTTTTTTTCATGTTCATTTCAGTGTGTACTGAATTTTGTCAACCAAATCGCGGATTGGTTGCTGTGACTTGTTGTTACAGCTGTCAACGTTGCTGGGAGGGGGACAGGTCCCGACAAATTGGACAGTGCCTGTCTTAACAGTCCACTGCAGGGTGTGGGTTGACTCCGTACTGTTCAGAGTGCAGGTAAAGTTGCTGGTCTCGCCACGAACCACCTCCGCTGTCTTGTTATCATTACTGCTGCCTCCACAGTTGTTCAGTGACAGACCTGCTGATCATCACGTGTCCGTATTATACGAGGGCTGGCTGAGAAGTTCCGGGCCCGACTAGGAAGCATTCAGTGACGCGGAATACATTCAACATTAACCATAAATTAAGGAAGGTTCATATTAACATTAACAGAGCAGTGATCCAATATCTGTAATGAAAAGGATCAAGCCAACTTGAAATCCATCATGACATATATATAACAGTTGCGCGAAAGGTGGTCAGCTGAATTCAGGCTTCGGGGGCCCGGTAGCGCCAGTTGGTAGAGCACTGGACTTGTGATCCTAAGCCGGGTCGCAGGTTCGAATTCGGGCCGGGACTGACACGTGACAACTTTATGTGCAGACCCAGGGACGGAAGCCATGTCCCACCCCCGTGTCACCACAATGGCACATAAAAGACCTCTGTCATTCTGCCGTTAGTGCAGATGACTGATACCACCTAAACACGCATTCATTGTGTATCTCATCAAAAGCTATGAGGGCGTAATACTCGCATCATATATAAACCTATATCTGGTTCTTGAGAGGCGAAATATTTAGCCTGCAGGACATGAAGTATTCTCTCTTTCTTTAGGCTTGGAGGGAGATGTCAAACGGAATGGAATACCACCAACAGCCACAACTAAGAAAACTGTTGATGCTGTCTGCGCACTGGTAATGCAGAATCATTTAGTAGTCTACTATTACATTGCTGATACACTTGGCACCTCACAAGAGATACGTTGGAGTATTCTGTGCAAAGAGCTGACCATGAAAAAAGTTTCAAAACATATGACGCCAATTGACCCCAAAAATCGACTTCACCAACATTTTGATTTTCATCTTGGGCCTTTCGAAACAATTAGAGAAATCTGCAGGATATACTTCATGAAGATGAAAACATCAAAACCGAGATTCTTGTAGGTGCGTTTTTTCGGAAAAATATGACCCGATTTTGCAACATTTATTAAATGGCCTATATACTCCGTCGGCATGTGTAACTAATCTTGGCGTTACTTTCGACCACTTCCTCAACCTTTCCCAGTACGTCCAAAACATCCGCACAATTGCGTACAGTAACTTAAGGAAAATCAGTTCTATCCGCCACTATCTTACCCCCCCCCCCCCCCCAAGCCGCTCAAACTCTAGCCTGTTCTCTAGTTCTATCCAGAATAGACTATTCCAACAGCCTGTTCTATGGCTGTGATCAAAAACTTGTCGAGTCACTCCAAAAGGTACAAAACTCTGCCGCCAAATTGATATATCATTCTAAGTTCGCGGTCATGAAAAAGCTCGCTAAAGCTCGCATTTTTCATGATCCGCTAACTTCGACCATTATTTTTAATAATCACTGAGACTCGGCGTGTAACCTCTACATACACTTTCTTGGGGTACATGTTGCCATCCATCCGAGTTAATCGAAGCCAAAACTTCATACACTTTATGTGCGTTACCACAAACAGAGGATAACGTCCTGTTTCACCGTAAACTATATGCCTTGGTGACTTCGAATGGACACCGACAAACCTTTTAATGGCAGACAAATGTACTCTTTCAACAATTTGTTGATCAGCAGAGAGTCCCCAGACCTCCGAACCGTACGTCAAGATCGGTTGTATTTGACTGTCAAACAGTTTAAAAAAACGTATCAGGAGAATATTCCCCAATACTCCATAGAAGTTTGAGGATAGCTGATACTCCCTTTCTCGCGCGATCAGCAAGGTCATTTAGAGTGTGGGAAAAAGAGATTATTGTGGACAAATAGACTCCTAAATATTTATACATGTTTACAACTTTCACTTCACTATCACCATCTCTCAGAGAGAGAGAGAGAGAGAGAGAGAGAGAGAGAGAGAGAGAGAGAGAGAGAGAGAGAGAGAGAGAGAGAGAGAGAGAGAGAGAGAGAGAGAGAGAGAAAGAGAGAGAGAGAGAGAGAGAGAGGGAGGGAGGGAGGGAGGGAGGGAGGGAGGGAGGGAGGGAGAGGAAGAGAGAGAGCTACTTTAATCTCGCATGTTACCTTTGCATCGTGAACATACGTTAAACATCGCCCCGTGTGCCAACATTCATGAATCCTGTATGCGTTTGGGCTCTATTAGCATACATTTCATGTTGTTAACAAAAGCGAGGAGAATCATACACTCACCCACTGTCGCCGGGGCAAGAAGGCAAGCAAGCATAAATGACAGTTGCTTCCCTCGACTGGACATTTCTTTTTTTATTCCGTAAGAACGCCATGGAAGCTCACGAAGTACAATGCACATGATCAGTTGAGAACGTACTGATTTTAAACAAGACACGAGTGACAACCTCCAAAGCAAGACGGAAGTTAAATCTACTGTCACACCGGCCTCACAGTCCAACCCAGTAAAAATCGGCGTGCTTTATTTAGACGGTGTCAACACTGCATGACGACAGTGCGTAGACTCTTGCCACTGGGTTTTAATAACGACGTCACTGTTTTGTAATTTGGAAGTTATTAGATGTTCGAAAAATATCACGATGTGAACAGGGTCTGATGTTGCTTGGTAAACGTGTAGAAAAAGATTTGCATGGTCTTTTTTGTGTGGACAGGTTGTCTACTCTTTATTGTGAACTGGTCTTTCGCTTGTACTAACTGTTACATTGAGAGCACAGAGATGTTTCTGGTATTCATGAAAGAAGACTATTTTCTCTACTTTCACAATCAAATAAGATAACTGTAGCTCGTTTTCCTTATTCTCAGTCTGACAATGACTGCATGAGACCTTGATGCTTCAAACATGTGTGCACCAAGGGAAGTAAAAACAGCTGCGCTTAATACTTTTTGATTGATCAGTATGTTTTGTTGGTTCCAGGGGTCGAGTACAAACCAACAATTGGCAGAGAATGTAATTTTGTTCGAGCTATTACATTCAAACCTGTTTTAACTAAGCTATTTCTGAGAAATAAGCTGACATTTTAGCGTTATGATCTATTTATTCTTACTGCTGACACCCCCACCGGAGGACGATATTTTGAATTTGGTCAAAAATACGAACTGACAGGCCCGACACTTTTTTTGGTAGTAATGCTGACACCATTACGGACAACCCATGAGGAACTTTCTTTTTAAACCATATTCTTGCAGAGTTATTGATTCTGAAGATTACAGTAGACGAGCAAAAAGGCAAACTGCATGTATTTGATCGCACTCAATAACATGGACGAAATAAAGGAAGTTTCTTCCACTTTGAGCTTTTTATTGCAGTTGAGGTTATTATCTTGCATACGGCTACATTTGCTGAACATATTCAGTCCACTTACAGTCGACCCAATGTCCTCGTTTTGTCAGGACGCAACGCATAGTACAGTCACCGGTGGTCTTTTTTGTCGAAAATCTGGGTTACTTTGCTCTTGTTTTGTAGCATGTGCGCGTGTTTTCACAAAATCGGCTCAAACAGTATGCTTCCCTACGGAGAAGGATGTCAAAGGCTGTAATTGCAACCTTTATTTTATATTTGATCTATTTGAAGTAGTCAAAATCGCAAGTTTGTTTCACTAAACCCTTATTGTGCAACCAAGGGCAATAACTGTTGTCTGGTGCAACCAAAGGGAGATAATTCACAAAGCGAATTTTTTTTTAAAGTGCACTTAATAACCTCTCCATTGATATATGGGCGCAGTGTGTACACGCAAGCACAAGACCAAGTGCGCACGGAAAAGATCCTGTAATCCATGTCAGAGTTCGGTGGGTTGATGGAAACACGAACATACCCAGCATGCCTACCCAACGAAAGCGGAGTGAAGCTGACTATGATCTCAGAGTATAGTGTGGGGAACCCAAATTGGCAAACGAGCTCACATGTAACCAGACAAATTCTGGAACGCTGAAGAAGAAGAAGAAGAAGAAGAAGAAGAAGAAGAAGAAGAAGAAGAAGAAGAAGAAGAAGAAGAAGAAGAAGAAGAAGAAGAAGAAGAAGAAGATATATACTCTGCCGTGACTTTTGTATGTTTTGAACATATACAACATGTTTGAATTCAGAGTCAACATTCTCAATATTTGTTTGACACACGGTAACAGCACACTGCAACACTGCTGTTGTATTTGAAATCGGACGATTTCGTTTATTTTTTCTCGCTAAACATTTTCTTATGAATGAAACTTTCCCTCAAGCTGCAATACAATAATGTCGTCTCCCACCAGGCAGGCGCCATGCAGTCTCTCAAAACAAAGCACTGTCCTGAATACAGGGGACCTTTTCACGCTGGTGACGGTACCGACCCCTAGAATTTGTCAGAATTGACGGGGTTGTTTTAACAAAGTAGACTATTGCGGAATTGTTCATGTTTCAACACCGTGTTAGACTCCGTAACACAGAATGCTGACATGCAGTTCCACTGTACTAAATTTAATTTGTATTACTGAAAAGGCCTTTGTCTGCCCGTCCGCTCGTTTGTCACACTTTTGACCGCTAAGTTACTCCAGTTTTTATTGACCGAACTGGCTGACATTTGGCATAACATTACCTGCTATTTAGACTTGGTCAGCTAATCGAGTGTGGAAGAAAACTCTGTCACACGACCAAGACTGAATAGCATTTATGTCTCACAGCTTCAACAGAGGAGAGAACAAACACGTTTTGCGTACTCACGCTTGACAAACCTAAACACAGGAGCAGTCTACTTTTTGACGGAAGTGACCGAACAACTATGAATGACGTCTCGGTATGTGTGATGACGTCACAGTCATCGTCACAGTCTGTATCTTTTGAAGCATCGCATTCTCACACCGTATACCGTGGTTGCACTAGCCTGACTAGGCAAATCTGTCCGAAGCGGTTGCACCCTTATTGTTCTGTCCGAAGGGAGACACGCGACGTAAGTTTCTGCACAAAATCACCTGTAATTCCTCACAAATGACATACATGTACTATCATCACAAAACTACCGTTTGTACTTTGGCCTAAGCCTAAGCCGGTGTCATAGCATCCTATCATCGATTTGTTTCATTGCTTCAATGTGTTTGTGAACGTTGCCCTTCAAGTATTTACACATTTCAAGCGCATTATGTGCAAATTTTGACTTTCCGCAGTTACTAAGGAAATTCAAGCACATGAGAAAGGCTACACACGATTGTAACGGTAATCTATGGTCATTTCTTGACATCTGGGTCAGATGGTATGATTTAAAGTGGTGCAGGAGCGTCATATTTCATGAATCTGTGAAGATATTCAAAGATTTGTCGGTTGCGCATCTCCGAAGTCTCTCTGTTTTTCTGGTTGCACACCCCCGAAGCAATCGGTTGCACACCGCCGAAGATATGTCAAAGAAATAAACAGGAATCTATTTGTGTCCGCCTCTGGGTATGTTCCAAATTGGTATGGAAAATCATATATCTGCTTGTCTGTGCCGATTTGGTGTACACAATATATATATATATATATATATATATATATATATATATATATATATATATATATATATATATATATATATATATATATATATATATATATATATATACTAGATGAATACCCGCTTCGCCGGGTAGCCGGCTTCGCCGGGAAGAAGTACTTAGAGCCGAACGCCGGCTTCGCCGGGTCCGAACAATGGACCCGCCAAGCTTAGGTCCCCCCCCAGATTCGTGGAATGGGAACAGTACGAAAATGATTCAGTGGCCATAATGCCATTCCTGACCATATCGAGTCCCATCCTTGTCGACGAATGTAACCGTGTTAATCACCTTTGGAGGCGAACTCCACTCAAACAGGATTGAGCAATTTAGAGCTTATCTCTAAGCCCTTTTGAACTGTTATGGCTTCTCAAAGGAAGGCCAGTACATACAAATACACAAAAGTCGCCAGACCACATCACAAACAGAACTGAACAATCCACAGGTGTTGCCCACATAGAGAGAGAGACACACACACACACACACACACACACACACACACACACACAAACACAGAGAAGCCGTATATATAGAGAGATAGATGACAGTGTATTTTTCGCGTGACTATAAATTGATTCGACCTTTGCACTTTTACAGTGAGGATAATTTACGGGTCCAATTTACGTTCTGGACACTGCGGTGACCTTCTAAAAATAGTAACAGAACGCCGGGAATATCCGAAGATGCCCCCTCATACTATAGTGCACCATACGAAGGAAGGGAGGTAAACGCTGAAAACATGGAGAAGATAAGGAAGAGTTACTGGGAATGGTGAAATGAACAGAAAAACCAAAATCGGTTCAGCGCTGCGCGCTGAGAGCACGTGTTGAAATATCTCATCGATGATATTGTGTCCGGGGTGTAGCTGAATACGGTGTCCAAATTTGAAAAAGATCCACCGAGAACTTTGGCTTTGGTGTGTCGGTATGGGGGCCCGGGTAGCTGAGGTGGAACCAAAATCGGTTCAGCGCTGCGCGCTGAGAGCACGTGTTGAAATATCGACCAGGTTGTGTCCTGTCCCGGGTGTACCTGAATATGCCCACCAAATTTGAAGCAGATCCATCGAGAACTTTGGCCGTGCATCGCGCACAACCACACACACACACACACACATACAGACAGACACTAGTCGTATATATGTTACAGTAAATTCATCAAACCAGTCAATTTGTAAATTTACTGTAATTTTCATTAAATTTGTAAAGTTACTATTTCACTCAGTAAATTTACAAATTTACTGAAAAATTCAGGAAATTTACAAATTTACTGAAATTTGGGGATTCATTTTTGACAAATCTAATGGATGGTGAAGGACAATTTCAGTAAATGTGAGCTGAACAAGACTTGTGAAGATTTGACAGCTTGTGCGAGTTCAGTGTGAGTTCTGCTCAGTACAGTTTCAGTAAATGTGAGCTGAACAAGACTTGTGAAGATTTGACAGCTTGTGCGAGTTCAGTGTGAGTTCTGCTCAGTACATGCGGTGACAAGTAAATTCACCAACTTAATAGTTTAGTCCACACTGAGCTGCCAAGGAAGACAAGGATGGCTAGCCCAAGCAACATGGAAAATCGATTCACAGAGGAACTTTTCAAAATTAAATATGCAGGCAAATGCTATAATTTGTTTGGAAAGGCAGAATACTCAAAGATACTACAAGACGTGAAAACTGCAGCTGTGTCCAAAGAGTCAAAAAATCAACATGACTATCATATTCTGAGAAAGTAAGTACCATTTTATTTTCTTGCGTGCGTGTGTTTGTGTGTGTGCTCTCTAACACCCCTCCACCTTCTCTTTATCTCTGTTTGTGTCAGTTATTCTAATTCTCTCTCCATTCTGTCTATCTCTGTCTGTGTCTGTCTCTCTCTCCCTCTCCCTCTGTGTGTATGTGTGTGTGTAACTGCAGCTGTGTGTGTGTTCATCTTTCTCTGTTTGTGTCAGTTATTCTAATTCTTTCTCCATTTGAGTGTACTTTTGTTTTCTGTTGTCACAGGTATGAAGTTCTTCAGTGTGGACCGGTCGAAAAACTTATCAAGAAAAGAGAGCATGCAGAGGAAACCCCGATGTACTTCGTTACAATTGAAGAAACATTTGACGTCCTCCGAGCTTCACACATCGCATGGAGGTCGGGACCGCATGATGAAGGAGATCAAGAAAAAATATGCCAACATCAGCGTGCAAGCCATTGAACTATTCAAGTCCCTGTGCCTGGAATGCCAAAAGAAGAGAACGAGACCCAAAACAACAGGCGTAGTCGTTCGGCCAATACTCACCAAAGACTTTTCTTGTCGAGGTCAGGTGGATTTAGTCGACATGCAGTCAATGAGTTGCAACGGCTACAAATGGATTATGGTCTACCAAGATCATCTAACAAAATTCTGTGTCTTGCGCGCCATCAGAAGCAAACGCCCAACAGAAGTTGCCAGCCAGCTTTTGGACATTTTTCTTTTGCTTGGCGCTCCAGTCATACTGCAAAGTGATAATGGAACCGAGTTCACGGCAAATGTTATTTCAGAACTGACGGAGTTCTGGCCTTCATTAAAGATGGTCCATGGCAAGCCCCGTTACCCCCAAAGCCAAGGATCAGTTGAGCGGGCAAATTGTGACATTAAAGACATGCTTGTTGCTTGGCTCGCAGACAACAATAGCCAAGACTGGGTCGCAGGTATCAAATTCGTTCAATTCCACAAGAATTCTGCCTACCATTCAGGAATAAAGCGATCACCATACTCGGCCTTGTTTGGAAACGAAGCTCGCGTCGGACTGACATCATCTACCCTGCCACGAGAAATCCTGGACAATCTTGAGTCAGAGGATGATTTGGCAAGACTGGATTTGCCTCAGCCAGCTTCCAGAGCTGCATCATCAGTTGTTGCAGACAACTCTACAGCTGACGCAAACTTGACTTCAGCTGAACCGTCTGCCTCTGCTGACGCCACTCTGACTTCAGCTGAACCGTCTGCCTTGTCAACTGACATCACCCTGACTTCAGCTGAACCGTCTGCCTCTGCTGACGCCACCCTGACTTCAGCTGAACCGTCTGCCTCTGCTGACGCCACCCTTATTTCAGCTGACCCAACCACCACAACAGCTGATCCACTTCAAACCTCCGATGCATCAATGTTGACTGCGCATGTTGAGAGGGTTACAAGGGCTCGAAAAGAAGCATTCTCCGGCCAGTTATCTCAGGCAGAGAGAATGGTAAAAAGAAGTAGAGTGGACTTCAAATGCGGTGAAGTGGGAGACAATGTGGCAGTGCCCGTGCCAATGGTCGATCGTGGCAGAGGTGATGCCAGAAATATTTTAGGTGTCATTTTAAACAGAGACATTTCGACTGACATTTAAACTGTACTAGTGAAGGCCGGGGTTTTAAAAGTGCGGTATTCACGAAACCAATTTGATTTGTGCCCTCAAAGACTGCTCTCCATGAGAGATGTGAATCTTGACAAACACGTATCTCTTCGCTCTGCTATTATAGCAGAGTCAGCATCAGGGGGCCAAGGTTTTACCAAATGCAATTGTGCTGGTGGGCCAAGAAAGTGCCAAACGAACAAATGTTCCGGCCTGCTACAAAGCAAAACTAAAATGCAATTCAAAATACCATGGAAGCCTCACTTGCCGCAACAAATGATTTTTTTATGGAATGAGTGTGCCAATGGTCTGTTCTTTTAATTCAATACAATGATGTTTTGTGAATAAATTCTTCTCTCCCGTCAAAAAATGTGTGTGTGTGTGTGTGTGTGTGTGTGTGTGTGTGTGTGTGTGTGTGTGTGTGTGTGTGTGTGTGTGTTGTGTGTGTTTTGTGTGTGTGTGGTGTGTGTGTGTATATGGCATAAGGCTTACAATGTTTCAGTAAATTTGTAAATTTCCTGGGTGTCAAACTCAGTAAATTTGTAAATTTCCTGAATTTTTCAGTAAATTTGAAAATTTACTGAATGAAATAGTAACTTTACAAATTTACTGAAAATTTCAGTAAATTTACAAATGTACAGGTTTGATGAATTTACTGTAACATATCATATATATATATATATATATATATATATATATATATATATATATATATATATCTCTCTCTCTCTGTCTCTCTCTTTGTCTCTGTCTCTCTCTCTCTCTCATCTCTCTCTCTCTGTCTCTCTCTCTCTCTCTCTCTCTCTCTCTGTCTGTGTCTCTCATCTCTCTCTGTCTCTCTCTCTACAGGAGTCGGTACAAAGTTGACATCGAGAAATAAATATGGGATACAAATCATACAGCTTTATGACTGCAAGCCATTCAATGCTTTAACTGATTGGGCTACCCCGGAGGTTATGAACGTTTTTTTGATGTTTCTGGAGGGAAAGGAAGCCTCTCCTTGAACGAAAAAGGTAAATTCGACAGCAAGCTGTATAGGCAATGAAGAAGAATTGATCCAGATGCTACCTCCCCCACACAAAAAATGCGTTTGGAAGGTACATGCTTAAGCCGGGGGGGGGGGGGGGGGGGTTGCGCATTTTTAAAAATGAAATACTTTACACAGTTTAAATTTCAGAGCCATTTTTTAAAACAAAAGAGTAAAAGTTATGTATAGGGAGAGATGTAAAAGCAATTATATACAGTACGCACGTCTTATTATACTTATATGGTTGCTGTTCTATTTATGCCACAGTGACACACAAGATACAAACATACATACATGCATCTTCAATCATTCGTGTAATATAATAGTAACAACACAGTATTGAAACAGCATAACGGAGGAGTGGGGTATGCTGGTTTAGGTTTAACATGAGGTGAATGTGGCCTCGTCGGATTACGCGTTGGGTAGCACCTAGCTGGCTCTAAGTCGATACTACGTTTATATGGAAGGGACATAACTTGTTGGAGTAGAACCTCGATAGATGTGTAGGAGTAGCCTCCTATTATATGTAAATCTGCAGCCATAGTGATGCCAAAATTCACCCGTGCTCTTCCAATACAAATTCTACCGTTTCTCATTTGGTTTGTTAGATTTGATATATTTGGCTTCTGTGTGATGTGGCAGCATGCTCACATTAGCGGCCACGAAGAAATAGTTACCAAACACTGGAGTTCATGTTTTGTGATGCATCTAAAACCAATCCAAAACGCAATATGTTTTATGTTTTGTTTTTGTTTTATATCCGGATAAGTACCAGCTCTCTTCGGTCGACGAAAGACGTGTACTAAATTAAAGATAACGCCGACAGAATGTTTTGATCTTAACTCAGTCCAACAATTATTGCCAACAAAAACAGTCATCCCCGTATTATTATATTCAAATTTTATATGCTGACAAGTTGCGTGAAGCAATATCAAAACAATATTCAATCTGTCGGTCTGAAATCAAATCATCAACACTGAAAACCAGTCAACTCAAAAACTACGTGAAGTAAGGCTTGGCTAGCCCAAACCCGAAGACCAATACGGATTACGCTCGTCAGTCTGTGCGAAGCATGGGAACGCAGTACCTAGTTTGTATTTGTTATTTCTGAGCACATTTTTGTTTAGAGTAAACATAATATCTCTTTAAATTATTTAACTTGCAGCCACAACCCGGCTTCGCCAGGGGTATAAGCAGAGCCGTTAGGAATTTGTTCCAAGAACCATAACACAGGATTTTTTTGAGTTCTTAATCAAGAAAACATTGAAAGAAAACCCCCAAAACTTACTTTTTAGAGGAATTGAGTTACCTCCCTTGCTAAATCGTAAATTGAAAACTTTAAGACATTAAAATCACTTAATGACCTCAGAAGCATTTGAAGACATGTGCTGCACTCTCAGAGTGTCAGCATAAATCCAATTCCTGCCAACATGTTTTTTCATGGTATGGGTTAATTTCCCTTTCTTGAGAAAGTTCGATATAATTGTGCAGCAGGTTTAACTTCAACACTTTACATACACCTTTGGAATGAAAAGGTATGCTTGCATGGTAACAGTTACCTCCTTTTCTTGGATACTAAAGAAAGAATTACCCCCCTTTGATTATAGAACCTCTCTGTACCTTCTTTCTTGATTTTATTTTGTTCATTTATTCTTTTGATAAGGGCAATAGAAAGAATCGCAAACGTCATTGGCATAATGTGCTTGCAGGCTACATACGAACAGTGGGTGTTGTACTGGCTTTGCACTATATAGACTATTCAACAATGGCATCCGGAGAAAGGAAACAAGAAATCAAGAATCTAACACCTGTAGACGTCAGGACATTTAAAACACTTAATAACCCCAGAAGCATTTGAAGACATGCTATACCCACTTCATTTTGACATTTGTAAATGGTTACACTCACAAAAATGACTGTACATGTTGGTCATGATAGCAGGAGTTACCTCCCTCAAGGTTCCAGAATATTCGACGGAATTCTTGCACTGAAGCTGCTCATACATTTACAAACAATTGTGATATATTTTGGAGACTTCGCATCAACATTATTTAACATTTTATTGCTGGAAAAAAAGTCAAATTTGGTTCATGGGTTATCTCCCTTTCTAGGTAATTGAGCAATAGGTATAACTTCATCACTTTACACCCTTTAAGAACGATATGGTATTGCTTGCTTGGTAAGAGTCACATACCTTTCATGGATAAAAACATCAGAGTTATCTTTTTTCGCTTCTAGAACATTCATATACTTTCCTGTCAGATTTATTTTTTGTCATGTACTCTCTTTACGAGTCAGAACAATAGAAAATCTCTTATGTTACTGGCTTCATGTGCTTGCTACAGATGAATAGTAGGAACTGTACTGGCATTGCACTATATTGACTGTATTCACTAAATGGGAGGTTCATAATCCGAGTAAGGAACAAGTTAATCACGAAACTAAAACCCAAGTGCACATCTGTGGCTCCTAAGCAGCGTGCATGCACAATAAATATCTTGTTCTCGCCTCTTGCCACCTTGGATGTATGGCACAGACATACAGACACACAGACATACATACAGACAGACAGACAGACAAACACACACACACGCACGCACTCATGCACTCACTCACGCACGCACGCACGCACACACACACACACACACGCACACACATACACACACACACACACACACTTACATCCATTCTTATATGTAAGGTTTAGAAGATAATAATTAAGAAACACAGTGCAATCAATTGCGAAGTTTCGATTTTAATCACCACTTTGATGAAGACACTTTCAAGCTTAAATGCAACCCCATAGTGCGGACTTAATCAAAGATTGCATGACCAAAATGTCATGAAGTACATTTAATCACATTTGAAGTTTCATGAAGTTTCTGGTCTATGTTAAAACATTTATTCAAAAATGACTAAATGTAAAAACCAACACACACGCACCCCCCCCCCCCCCACACACACACACACGCGCGCACACACACACGCACATGCACACACACACCATTATGTATTTCATTTAAACGAAACATGTCTTTTATTCATTTTTATCGTCGACTGTGAATGGTACAGCCATCATCCTTTTTATTTTATTTTTTTAAGCTTTTTACAAGCCATTGGTTCCTGTATTTAATCCTCTATCACATATGTTCGCTCGAGATGTCACACGAATACGACATGTGCGAAAAATAGCTGTAGGCCTACACTGAACTTACAAGCACCTCGCAAGTTTGACATCCGTGTAGAGACTAAGTGCATGTGCACCAACTGCAGAACGTTGTTGCCATCTGCGTGCGCGCGACTGTGGCAACGTGAAGGCGGATATCTTGTTGTCCTTAGTGAGCTCTAGGCGGTTGTGTGTTGAGAATAGTCTGTTGAGACCGTCGTGTTTTGTGTAACAGTTGAGTGTTACTTCAAAATGATGTGCGGAATTTATCTAAGTGTCATTTTTTTCTTCTTTCAGGCGAGAACAGGTAATGAATTTGACGGAAAGGGTGGATTTGTGAAGAAACGAGCACACTGTAACACGACAATTGGTATCTATTCAGCCAGCAGCAGCCATGTTTGAATATTCTGTATGTGTAAGGACAAGATAACAGCAACCGTGCTAGGCTGGTTGTGGTACTACCGTTAGATTGTTGTTTTAAATACTGTTATGTTTATCAATTCGCACAACACAGTGAATTATTTCACTGCTTCTTTAACAAAGAAGTTGCCACACCAGCCACTGAGCTGTGCTTCAGTCTCGGTGTTAGTTCACTGACTGCGGCCATTTGACGCACAGAGCTAAATATAGATTCTACATGCATTCCGCTCGGTCGTTCAAAGGCGTGTAGTTTTGTTGTGTGCTTCGTATTTTTCCCCCCGTTTTAACATCGGTATCCACTCGTCTTCTTTTTTTATGTCCACATCTCTTTTTCTTTGATCATAACTTGATCTTTAATATATGTACTATTGTACTATTCATGTATATATTCACATGAATTAAGAACTAGAATTAAAGAGTGACACAAAATAGAACACAAGTAAATACCTGCAGAAAGTGCCATAACTTTTTTCTTTAAAAAACAAACAAAACAACAACAACAATAAATACGATAACACACCGTCCATTACTAGTACTCGTCTGTGGGTTCAGTTACTTCTTACACAAACTCAAGTTACTTTTTGTACGATAGACCAATTCTTCACTGACGTGTAACTGAACACATAATCAGTGCATTCGTCTGCGCTAGAGTTCTATCTTTGTAACAGTAAGCATTTCAACGTTTCTTCCACCCCAATTTTTTCTTTCTCTCCACACAACCCACTAAGTAGTGGCTTCTGTTGGCATGGGATACAAGAAAAATGTTCATTCAAAATGAACAGCGTCGATGCAATGTCCACCAAAGATTTATTTTGGGAAGTGTTAAAAGGTTAGGGTCAAAAGTCAATGAATTGCATGTTGTGCTGGATATATAAATTGTTTATTTCAGTCAATGCTTGCTATGAATTGATCAAACAGCCACAAGAAAAAACAAGTCGCGTAAGGCGAAATTACTACATTTAGTCAAGCTGTGGAACTCACAGAATGAAACTGAACGTAGTCCGCCGCTAGTGCAAAAGGCAGTGAAAGTGACGAGCCTGTTTGGCGCGGTAACGGTTGCGCTGTGCTTCATAGCACGCTTTACTGTACCTCTCTTCGTTTTAACTTTCTGAGCGTGTTTTTAATCCAAACATATCATATCTATATGTTTTTGGAATCAGGAACCGACAAGGAATAAGATGAAATAGTTTTTAAAACGATTTCGGAAATTTAATTTTGATCATAATTTTTATATTTTTAATTTTCAGAGCTTGTTTTTAATCCAAATATAACATATTTATATGTTTTTGGAATCAGAAAAGGATGAAGAATACGATGAACGTAAATTTGGATCGTTTTATAATTTATTTATTTTTTTACAATTTTCAGATTTTTAATGACCAAAGTCATTAATTAATTTTTAAGCCACCAAACTGAAATGCAATACGGAAGTCCGGCCTTCGTCGAAGATTGCTTGGCCAAAATTTCAATCAATTTGATTGAAAAATGAGGGTGTGACAGTGCAGCCTCAACTTGTACAAAAAAGCCGGATATGACGTCAGAAAAGACGTTTATAAAAAAAAAAACCAAAAAAAACCGTCCTGGAATATCATTCCCAGGAAGTCTCATGTCAAATTTCATAAAGATCGGTCCAGTAGTTTAGTCTGAATCGTTCAACACACACACACACACACACAGACAGAGACACACACACACACACAGACAGACACACACACACTCACACTCACACACACACACACACATACACACACACACACACACACACACACACACACACACACACACACGCACATACACCAAGACCCTCGTCTCGATTCCCCCCTCTATGTTAAGACATTTAGTAAAAACTTTTTAATTAAAAAATAGAGCTTGTTTGAAACAGGTAGAAAGGAAGAGTTGATATTGCAATATCTGTACGTGGGAATGTGGTGAAAAAGAGTGCTAAAAGTAGTAAGTCGGCCTCAGATCCATTTCAAATATTTATTGCAGAAAAACAAAATACAAATTAAAAACAAAACCACAGAACCATTACCAGGTGTCATAGGAATGTTTGAAAACAATAGTTTTAATTTTACACTGTAAATACAGGAATCAGAATTAAACACCTCAAATTGGCACATGCATAATGAATCATCTGGAATTGCAACAGGGAGATACTGAAGTAATTGGAAACAAACACTTGAAATTGACAGAGAAACAATTGAAAATATATTACTGACATGAGCGTACAATATTTTAATGGAAGTGCATTTTTAGCACGAAGCATCCTCAGGAGAATGCACTAACAATTACATAGTGCCACAAAATGTGTACGGACATTTCACAACCGTGCATTATTAGCACAGAACACATACATGGGGGCGCACAAAACATTATTGTACCATGATGATGATCGGGATTGTTGAAGATCTTTTCTTGTGCAAGGCGCCCCTGTATGACCGCAACTGATCCAACCGGCCGCATCTGAACAAACGACGTCGAAACGGCGCGAAACACGTCCTCTCGGTTGGTCTCGGATTGACTCGGCTCCTCTCGGTCTTTTTTTTTTGTGTGTCTTTTTTTCTTTTCCTTATGGTCGGAGTGGTATATTTATGTACATCTTAGATTAAAAAAACCACCCGAAAGCTGTGTTTAATCGTTTCGCGTAAATTGTACATTTTTTTCAGCTTTGAAATTGTTTTGGCTTGGAGAGTCAGCGCGCTTTGGCTTGGAGACTAATTCTCCACAGGCACGTTCTTCCCAACCACAGATACCAGCGTCGTCCGCGACGCTGGAACAACTCTCGTCTGACATTCCATCGTGGACGTCTGTGAGGGAAATGCTTTGAACAAAAGGTTCAACGTATTAGAAGTAATTGTGTATGGGGAAAAATGTGAAAAGTGGACAGGTTGTAATGACGTGGTTTCGGAAAATCATAATGTTCATTCCGAACCGGCAAAATAGCTTTTCTTTTATTCCAGTGTAACGCCGAGATAAGAGAATAGACGATGTTCGGAAGCAACTCTATGGAACGCCTCAACTGCCTTATGTGGATACAAAACATTATGTTGGGTCAACGTGTTATATGTTGGGTGGTTTTGTCACCATGTTGTGTGTTTATGTCATTATGTTGGGTGGCTTTGTCATTATGTTGGGTCAACTTGTCGTTATGTTGAGTGGCTTTGTCATTAGGTTGGGTGGTCGTGTCATTATGTTGGGTGGTTTTTGGCTCACGTAAGTGTAGCCTATGCGATGCTAACTTTTGTCTGTCTGTGCGTGCGTGCGTGCGTGCGTGCGTATGTATGTATGTCTGTGGTAGAAACTTTAACATTTGAAGACGTCACCACATTTTAAGACGTCACATTATGACGTAAGAGGGTTAGACGTCACGCGAAGGAATTACTGAAAGTCTCGGTCATTGTTATTTTGAGCGGGCCGAGACTATTTTTTTCTTCGAAATCGGCCATTCAGATCTAGATCTAGTGTCTCGCTTTCTTGCACAGTGTCACCTACTATGCTTACTGTGTGTGTGTGTGTGTGTGTGTGTGTGTATGTGTGTGTGTGTGTGTGTGTGTGTGTGTGTGTGTGTGTGTGTGTGTGTGTGTGAGTGTGTGTGTGTGTGTGTGTGTGTGTATGACTGTGTGACGGAGTGATTGAGTTTGTGTTACTGTTTGTCGATTTCTTACGTGAGCCTTGAAGGCTTCGCCTCTTGTTTCATTATGTCATGATGTCAACATGTCATAATATTGGGTCAACTTGTCATGATGTTGGGTGTATTTGTCATGATGTTAGGTGGTTGTCATGATGTTGGGTGGTTTTGTCCTGATGTTGGGTGGTTTTATCATGATGTTGGGTGCTTATGTCATCATGTTGGGTGGTCATGTCATTATGTTGGGTGGTCGTGTCAATATGTTGGGTGGTCATGTCATTATGTTGGGTGGTCATGTCATTATGTTGGATGGTTTTGTCTTTGTGTTGGGTGGTCATGTCAATATGTTGGGTGGTTTTGTCATGTTGGGTGGTCGTGTCAATATGTTGAGTGGTTCTGTCATTATGTTGGGTGCTCGTGTCGTTATGTTGAGTGCATAGTTATGCCAAAGAGTCATTAGGCCAAAAAACAAATAGGTCTGTTTACGGTAACCCGACAGACCCTATTTTTTTCGCGCGACCCTAGACTTTTTTTAAGCATTTGGGGGTAAAAAAAAAAAATCTTGTTTTTTTTGCAAAATAACGTAAAAATATGGTTTTTGGGGGAGAAAAAAAAAAATCCCGACCTACCGACCCTATTTTGTTGGCCTATGTTACCGTAAACAGACCTTTTTTTTTTTGGCCTTATGTTTGGCGCTTGCATCATTATGTTCGGTCAACTTGTCATTCTGTTAGCGCATCTATTTCTGTATAAACGCGTCTCTGATTGGATAACAGCGACCAATGAGATTGCGACTTAGAAAATCATGCTTTTCCGGTTCTTACTAAAATTGCGTCTTGCAGAAGTATGCTTGTATGCTTGGCGCTAGTGGACAATATTCACTTTTGTGGCCAAAAACGCAAGTTTGGGCCAAAAAAAGACAAAGATTTGGCCAAAAAACCCACACATTTGGCCAAATAAAATAGATTTGGCTATAGCTTTTTTTTTTGCAAAACTTTCTATGTAAAAGTTTTGTTCAAAACTATGCTTGGCGCTGGTGGACAATATTCACTTTTTTGGCCAAAAACACCAGTTTTGGCCAAAAAAGACAAAGATTTGGCCAAAAACCCCACACATTTGGCCAAATAAAATAGATTTGGGCCAAAACTTTCTATGTAAAAGTTTTGGCCAAAACTGTTTATGTTAGCTAAAACGGGAGATTTGGCCAAACTTCTGCCACAAAAAGATTTGGCCAAAAAAAGATTTGGCCAAATCTTTTGTATTTGCTGGCGCTGGTGGACAATATTCACTTTTTTGGCCAAATCTCTTTTTGGCCAAAACTTTGCTTTTTTGGCCAAAACTGGCGTTTTTGGCCAAAACTATACTTTTTTGGCCAAAACTTTGCTTTTTTGGCCAAACAAATGTGTTTTTGGCCAAAAAAGTGAATATTGTCCACCAGCGCCAAGCAGCTTGGCGCTGGTGGACAATATTCCCTTTTTTGGCCAAAAACGCACTTTTTTGGCCAAAACTAGCGTTTTTGGCCAAAACTATACTTTTCTGGCCAAAACTTTGTTTTTTTGGCCAAAACTGGCGTTTTTGGCCAAAACTTGCGTTTTTGACCAAAACTATATTTTTTTGGTCAAAACTTTGCTTTTTTGGTTAAAAATGTAGGTTTTTGGCCAAAACAGTGTGTTTTTGGCCAAAAAAGTGAATATTGTCCACCAGCGCCAAGCATATGCTTGACAACGCAGATCGCAAAATACCACTATCGTCAGCCATGTTGGGTTTACAGGAAGAGCATTATTTTGTGAGTCGCAATCCCATTGGTTGATGTTATCCAATCAGAGACGTGTTTAAACAGAAAAACATGCGCTACCATAACGACAAGTTGACCGAACATAATGACAGGACCACCCAAAATAACGACAAAACCCCAAGACAAGACGTGTTTACACAGAAAAAAATGTGTTACCAGAAAGACAAGTTGACCGAACATAATAATAGAAGGGTTAACCAACAGAAGCACTCAACATAATGACAAAACCACCCTACATAATGGCAAGTTGACCCACTATAATGACAAAACCACTCAATATTATGACATGTTGACCCAACATAATGACAAAATCACCCAACATACTGACAAAACCACCCAACATAATGACAAAACCACTCAACAGTATGACATGACCACCCAACATAATGACAAAACCACACAACATAATGACATGACCACCCAACATATTGACATAAGCACCCAACATCATGACAAAACCACCCAACATCATGACAAAACCACCCAACATCATGACAAAACCACCTAACATCATGACAAATACACCCAACATCATGACCAGTTGACCCAACATAATGACAAAACATCATGACAAAACCACCCAACATCATGACAAAACCACCCAACATCATGACAGAACCACCCAACATCATGACAAAACCACCCAAAGTCATGACAAGTTGACCCAACATAATGTTTTGTATCGAGGCGTTCCATACAACTCTGTAAGGATTTCCAAGTTTTGTGGGAGCCGTTGCGCACCGCTTTAGTGAACAGCGAGCAATATTATCCGGTTAAAATACCACGTACGTGGTCGACCAGTTAAAATCAGCAATCGCTGCGAATAACTGATTCCGATGTGTATGTTATGCAGTGAAAGCTCGACATTCATCCCGTATAGTCAAGGCTATACCGAGCGTGCGCCTCCGTGCTGGACTCCCGGGAAAATGCCTCCGCCGAACGATTCTTGGCTTGGGTGCGTTCAAAACATCTATTCAAATCATAAAAAAGACACTGATTATGTCTTCCGTTTTGTGTTCGGAATTAAAAAAGACTTTGAAGTCTAACATGACATAGTATTGCGGAAGTGTTTCTGAAGACTTAATGAACATAAAATAAATCTCGTTAAAGGTAGTTATAATTTCTCAAATTTTTGTGTATTTGATGGTTAATTTGAAGAAACTAAACCCTTAACCCTGAATGAAATTTTGTCTTGAAACATTATATATTCCGTGACAAGTCTTCAGTGGAAGTTTTTAGTGACAAAGTGGGTTATGAAACTAATCTGAGCTAAATCATTAATTGTAATGCTGTGTATTTTCCAACACGGAGGCAATTTTACTCCTATCCAGGCGTTCCGGAGGTTCGCTACCACACAGTTTTGACTGCTTCATTTCGTTTTGAATTCTAACAAAATCCAGACCGTTTTAAATTGGGATATGTCACATATCAACGCAGGACACATCAATGATTATAATAGTTTGGCTTGGTAGTCCATTTATGGACAAAGAGGCGTGTAGGATGGGATGAAAGTGGGAGAATAATAATAATAATAAATTTAAAACATTCTTTTATTGTGCTGTTCACAGCCGAATGGCAGTCGCATGGCGCTTTACATTAGACATTAAAATTTAACATTTTACATAAAAAGTTTTCTCGAAAGAAATAACATACAAGCATTAAAAACAATTTATAGACAACGACCACTTATACTGTGTTATAGTTATATAAAATAATCTAGAAAAATTGTTTTTAAAAAGATGAAAAAACCCAAAACAAAACACGTAAGATAAGTAATAGACACATAGTTACACATAAAAAGTCTGACAATAAAACAGAACTCACATAAAAGCGTACAGATCTAAAACAGAACGAAGATGTAACATAGACTGTGGGGCAACAAATTAAACAACTAACAACTAGTCAACAAGCAAACTTATCATTCAGCACATTCACTCACAAGTCACATGCACACATTACACCACAGCTTCAATGTCCTAATTACTTTGTTCATTTTAGTAAAAGGCAGATTTGTACAGGTGAGTCTTCAGTTTAATCTTAAATGATGGTAGTGAAGGAGACTGGCGGACCGCTAGGGGAAGTGAGTTCCAGAGTGTAGGGACTTGATATCTGAATGATCTTTGTCCAGCTGATTTTAGTTTAGCTCTATAGGGACTGTGAGGAGCAGCTGGGACCTAGTTGGAGAGTACTTTGTCAGTTTTGATGACAAGTAAGGAGGGAGGGTGCCATGAAAGTAGTTGAAAGCGAGAGTGCCCAGCTTGTACTGTATTCTCTGTTGCACTGGAAGCCAGTGGAGATGATTCAGCAGTGGCGTAGCATGATCCCTGCGCTTCTTTCTGAGGATTACCTTAGCTGCACTGTTCTGAACTCGTTGAATGCGAGATAGCTGATCAGATGAAATGCCAGCCAAGAGAGAATTGCAGTAGTCAATGCGAGGTGTAACACGTGCAAAGACGAGCAGAATATGCTTGAATGAGGACAGGTCCACAGCAAATCAGTTGGTATGTTCGTTTACGTGTATATTTTTTGTTGACAACCACACATGTCTTAGATACATACTTTATTCATTCCTACAACTATAAATATAAGTTGTACGTGCTTTAAAGGGACATGTTTTGCTTTGAATGAAGGACACTTGCCGTGAAGTTGGCGGGAATGTTTTGTTTACACCTGGCGTCAGCCGAACGTACGTCGTGTTATTGTTTTCGAAAATCTGCACATATTAGCCACGATTTACTTACGATGGCCCGAAGAGATCGCAGGGCATGCTTGTTTCCCAAAGTCCTGTGACCTAAAGCGAAACTAACATTACCGCAGGCAAAACACTTTGTCGGTTATCACACGGGGCAAGCGATTGTTGCCGCAACAAAACAAATCGTAAACTCCTATGAAATGGGGTCATATAGAGCGGACACTGCATTACAAACGCATCGAAATCAAATAGTTGCTGCGATTGCTAGTCTGAACTTTTCGACCACGTGTTATTGTAACCACAACATGTGAATATCATGACAGTTATTTTGTGAAAACTTCTATTGTCTAGGAGAGTATTGCCACATGTATGGAAACTTATTTGCATTTTTACAACCACCAAGCTGTAATGAGGTGTGATGAAAACAATGATTAACACGAGCAGTGTGTGTGTGGACTGATGTGTGTTGCAGTTGCTTTTGTTTTGGGTGTGCGTGTGTGTGTGTGTGTGTGTGTGTGTGTGTGTGTGTGTGTGTGTGTGTGGGTGATCGGGGTTTCGTGGGTGTGGGTGTGCGTATGGTTATGTGTCGGAGGTGATACATTCAGTGTGCATGATTTGAACCAGTTATACGGTTTTTTGTTTCAGAAAGAATTTTTTTAAACAGATTTCTCTGTTTTTCAGTTGCTTGGGCTGATGTGAGTTTGGAGTGCCCTGCACAATTTGCTGACAACAAGGACAATACAATAACTTGTACAGTTAACAAAGCAGAAATTGATGCTGTCACTTGCTCTATAACCCCAAATAATCTTGGGTTTGGTTTAAAACGTCGCACAGAACAATCAGGCAGTCCTCAATGCTCTGCGACTTATCCCTGCACTAGTCCAGCACCTGTTACTGCCACCGGCACATGTGGCTGCACCAAACAGGAAGGGGATATCTTCACGTACACCCTCCTGTTCAAAGCCAATAAGACGATTCACGATGGAGGAGAAATCACCTGTCAGATCTGTGACGTGTCCTCACCTCCGCTCTCAAGGTCCTCATCAGATAGCTGCAAAAGCATTCCGTTTTCCGTTTCAGGTAGGTTATGTGTTTTTTCCTTCTTTTCACATACATTCAATATTTGACGAAATGTATTCCGACAGCCTGGGAATCAAGAGTGAGGATATCTATATGTATCTCAAGAATAACCTTGTCCCTCGAGAAAGGTGGCGATATACACCCTAAAATCCGGGAACGAAAATATCTCTTTTTTATCGTTTGTAATGTGCACTCTTGATTTGTTTATATATATAATATATAAATAATATCAGACGAGGGTGGTTTCCCATGCCAACAGAAGCTACCTCTCATGAAGTGGTTTGCTTCTTTGTTGGATAACATGGGTTGACGATTCTCGTCATCTCTACCACCCGACCAATGATGAGACACATTAGCGTCAAAACACGTGCCTGGTCTTGTAAAACATTGGACCTGAGATGTCTCTGTTGATACACTCGCCTACGTAGAGGAGCGGCCAATACGGCTCTCAGCCCGATTTCAAATTACAGTCGGTTCTGCCGAGCAAATTTAGTATTCTGTAAATTATAAATGTATATAAATATCCCATGACCTTCCTTCTTGGAATTGTCTCAGTTATTCTAGTAAGCAAATATAGCGCGATATTTTCCCAGTAGGCCTAAACTTCGGCCATGACCTAGCAAAATAACCTGCGCAACCGCAGTAAAGAAGTTAAAGGCACAGTCAGCCTCCCGTGAACCATCACAGATACTGTCAGGCTTTTACACACAGTACAAACACCCTTTCATTTAAACACTCACTCCAAATGTAAGTTCCCTCCACTGTATTAATCAGCTATGACAACGTACACACAAATACATACAATCATGAACATAAAGGTTAGGTACTCAAAAAACCGGTACTCACAGTTTTGTAGCAAAAAAAACCAACTAGAGATGACAATCTCGTACAATTGCACTATCAAAACTCTCTACTCTTCACTCAGGACTTAGTATAAAAAAATAAAAATAAAAACATTCAAAAGTGTGCTTGTTAATGGAAGCATACTATACACTTTCTCTTTCACACATCCTCACACACATTCGCACAAATTGTACACCGACTTAGTCGTTAGAGAGGTGCTTTCTGTCTTTTAAAAGAAGATAATGACAGACATGACTTGATATTTACAGGTACTGAATTCCAAAGGAACGCACCAGAATAAAAAAAACTAGTGTTAAACAAATCGATGCGGGGCCTTGACAAGGCAAGGTTATTTCGAGTGTTTGAATAATATGACGGAGATGATTTGAAGAGTTGTATAAGATATGTTCGGACGTCCTTATAGACGACTTTATACATAAATGAACATTTATTATACAAAAGCTGCTTTTTTAAGCTCAACATCCCAATACTTTTCATCTTTTCCTTTGTAGAAAGTGATGGACTGGGCAGAACTAGTTTAGCAGCTCTACGCTGGAGCAAGTTCAACTTCTTCAAGTGAACTTCACTTCATTCGTCCCATACTATGGAAGCATAATCAATATGGGGTTTTATGTGGGCATTGTAAAATAGTTTTCTTGTGTCTAGATTAATAATGCTTTGTAACTTTGACAAAAGAAACAGGTTTTTAGCAATTGTTTTGCAGATTCCATTGATGTGAGTCTTCCATTTGAGATTATTATCAACAGTAAGTCCCAGTAAACGGTGCTCAGATACTTGCTCAATGGAGTGCTCATTTAGGGACAGACTCAGAGTCATTTCTGAAAGTTGATGTTTTTGGCGAGTGCTGATTATCATAGACTTTGTTTTAACTGGATTAATAAGCATACGATTTGCAGAACACCACTCAGAAACATCGTTTAGGCTCTGTTGCAATTTGTCTTGAATTTGTGCAGGGCTTTTCCCTGTTGCATGTAAGGTAGTGTCATCTGCTAACGTATGACACTCAACAGATTCAGACTGTAGGTGCAAGGGAAAATCATTTATATACATGCAAATACAGGTCCCAACACAGACCCTTGTGGCACTCCACATTTCACAGTACCATGAGAAGAGTACGTATCGAGTAGGTATACAGATTGAACCCTCTCTCTAAGATAAGAGTAAAACAAAGCGACTGTGCTAGAACTGTTCAAATAACATTTGAGAAAGTTAAAAGAAAAGTGATGTGTCAAGAGTTTCCTGATGGGGGTTTACAAATGATTGATGTCATTGATATGCAGTCCTCTTGTTTGTTGTCCTGGGCGGCAAATTTATTGAACGAAAAGCAGGAAAGACAACACGCCTAGACAACACAGTGGTAGACACCGCACATGACGTCACACTTGGCCGTGACCTTGATAGAGACCATTAGTGGAATGCATGAATGGAGACTATTATAGTTAGCAACTAAACGTAGGTTCGAACTACGCAGTTCGTAACTAAAGATTTAGTCAGTCTGCAATGCATGAGAGCGAACTTGGTCGAGACTACTTAGTTACCAACGAAAAGAGTAGGTCATAGCTTTCAGGTGACGTCACGGGGAATCCCCGTCACTGCGCAGGCGCGGTGAACTCTTCACCTTCGAAAGTGGTAAACAAACCAGCATGGGATTGGGAGCATGGTAACAGTGCGAACTTGAGTGGTTGATCGATGCAATATTATTTTGGCGAGCAAACAAGACAAACATAGGCAGAACGCAAATGTTTCTCTCAGTTCTTCCGCACATTACGAGAGCTAAAACTGCCCGACCGGGGAGATGTACGCAGCATATAGGCTGAGTCAGTGTCGTCGAAGATTTGAGTGATGGCTCAGTCGGTATGTACTGGGAAAAAGTCCGTGTCCCTCATACTGATTGTGCATTTTAAAGCAAAGCTGGAACTTTGTAACAGACAATGATGTATGGATGTATTTAAGTTTGTGTTTCAATTTATGGGAGCGAAACTGACATTTCTGAACTGAAAAAAAGTCGTGTTTTGTCATGGAGTTTAGAGTTGTCAGTAGAGACCGAGTAATCGTTGAAGAGAAATAATTGCATGGTTCACCGATGGAGAGTTAAACGACCATAAAACCGCACCACAGGTATGTCACGAAGCTGTCTAAGTTCTACACTATACAACAAAAGAAAATTGAATGAGGGAATCAAGACAATAGATCAACTCTCTCTCTTTCTTTCTCTCAGTCTCTATCTCTCTCTCTCTCTCACACACACAGGCATACGCACACACTAACACACACACACACACACACACTCACTCTCTCCCTCTCTCTCTAAACCGCTAAGAGGGAGGGACAAAGTTGAGAACAAGAGTGCCAGATAAAGGAAGGAATGTAATTTGGAGCGATAAGAAACAAGCAAGTTAGCAAGCAAATCCTTGAAAATGTGTGATGTCATACAAAAGGAGCCAACAATGTTTTGGCCTGGTGTTCTACTTACAAAATAAACTAGTAAAAGAATTGTGAGATGTAAAGAGAAAAGATTAACTGGAAACACTACCGAATTACAAGACATCATCAGTGATTTGAATCATGCACTTATGATTTTCTTCCTTTTTTCCAGATCGGGTAGAATACTTTATGTCAGTGACATATTTAAATGATTGCAATTTTGTGCTGGTCTTTAACATGAATAATTAGATACAATGAATACATTATTCAATGAGTAGGAAGTGACAATATTTTAATGTGTATGATCTTGTTTGATGAATGCCGCAAACACTCTGAGAAGTTCTTCTAAGCAAGCAAAGAAACAGAGGTAATGAAGTTGGATACTGAGATGACTATATTTTGTAACTTAGACACTCTGTCTATAAGGAAGCTAGCTGTTGCTTGAACATCATTTGAAAATTAATCTGCGCCAGTTTAAATGCATTGCTTCGGTATGGTAGAGCTGATCATCAAAATGCATCTCATGTGTGAAATTTTAGCTTTGATGTTGCACTGACTTCAGAAGACTAACCTGTTTCGTGAGTAAAAACTGCAAACATTTCAAGCTGACAAGAACAGAACGATGTTAAAATATAAGATATGATAAGGGAAATGTGAAGGCTAAATTAAACAAACATGAAATTGTAACCCACTCTGTACAAGTGGCGCGTTTTGCTGCATTGATCATCTTTTATTCTTTCATGTGTTCTTTTGAGTTTCCGACAACATTTGTTGTGTCATTGTGTATGAACGTTTTAATTTAAATGATGCATCGATGATAAACAATGATTGCATATTTTGTGTAAACGATTTCGCTCAACGTCTCAGATGTGGCATGCAGGCTTCACGTGGAATAAAACCATCCCTCCACTTTAACATATACCAGCTGTCAAAAACACGTGTGTTTACTTTGAAGTGTTGGAATGTTTGATCAATTAATTTGTTTAACTTCTACTGGCATCAATCCGCAAAATGTATTCATTCAAACATTCCAACTTTGCACATGACCCAGTCAGAATGTAAATGTTTGGTATGTATCAAAGTGTATAGATGGCCTAACCTCATGTAAGAGCCCATGCAGATATAAAATAGTAAGCCAAACTTGGCGTTTGCAAGAAGAACGGTGCCTTGAAACTGACAGCAGCAACAACAATTTAATTATCCACAATCACAGTGTCACTCAGCTTTTCACCCCATCCAAACCACCAGCCATCCTCTCACTAAAAACCAAAACAAACTCCCCAAAACACACACACACACACACACATTAAAACACAGAGAATCATGAGATTTGTTTGTTTGTTTATTCATCCTGTAGAATGTTTCTTTAGCCACTGAGCCAACTATAATACTCGTCATAAAAAGTAGGCAGATCCGTTTGAGGGCAAATCTTTATGATGAGGCCGTTTATTAAAAAAACCAAATACAGGTTGACCCAAAAACAATGCAACCCACAACAAGTTAATAACCTACATTTGTGGACATAAACTTCAGCCTATGCATGACCCTTCTACAAAGTGACAATTTTGAAGATCAAATAGGCTGACTTTTGTGCAATTTTAAATTAAGTTCTCAATTTTGGGGATCGACTCAACGGTACGGGTTTTAAAATTGAGCGGTAGCCAAACTTGCCCGATCTAAGCGCTCAAGATTGTAACATTCGGGGCAATTCGAATCACAAAAGTATACCTTAATCAACATTCAGACCTGGGAATCCCTGTTTTGGACTTGGAGTATTCTCAAACAAACTTGGTGTATTTTTTTTTAAATGAGCGTACTCCACATTTAAACATGCTTCACACGCGTCTGTCTATGAGTATATAACTGCTTTCTTCAGGTCACCGATGATCTAGGGGGTGTATACTCAGACATTCAGATAATATAAAAGCTAAAAGTCTGGAGGGTTTAAATTAAGTAAGTATTGATACCGTTCATGGTCAAACTTCGTTTTAGTGAATCGACCGCCGAATTTGGAATTTATTTTTTGAAATAGAGCACAAAAGTCAGACCATTTGACCAGTTACATTTGATCTACAAAATGTCCACTTTGTGGAAGGGTCATGCACTGGCTGCGGTTTATGTACCTTAAAAATAAAGTGATTCGGTCAACAGATGTAGAAGTTATTAGCATTGTTTTAGTGTTACATTTTTTTGGTTTATCCTGTATATGACTGAAAAAAGCCATTCATTCCCCAAACCTATTCAGAAAGCAGATTGGGTTTATATGACATAGTGTTTATACAGTGGAACATACAACACAGACACCCTGCAAAATCAAATTCGCAAAATCAATGTTCCCGCGTTAAAATTGACAAAAAATCAGAACTGCCAAAACAAAACATCTTCTGCACGTCAATAGAAAAAACAATCAAATCTGCATCCAAATCAGTCAGTTTTGTTCACATATCTGGTCTAACACTGACATTAAGGCATGTTGATTTGTGTAGGTGTCATTCCTCTGAGAAGCTGTAAAAGGCAGTTTTAGTGGGTAATGAGACAAAAACCGGTACGTTTTTGTAACTCCTCAACGCATTGCCTTCAACGTTGCGGTGATTTGTGCTAACAGTAGTAACACATGTGGGAAAGTTCATACGGATTTTAAAGTCATTTGAGACATTAGTCTGCTGTTAATTGACATGCCAGAAAGAGTTCTTAAATTGATGGTAGGTCTTCGCTGACTCATTGAAAAACAATTAATTTGTTGTTATCTTCAAGAACAATAACAGATGCGCCACACAATTAAATTCCATTTACATATTTTATCAGACATTGGCGGTATGAGGATTTCAACGCGAACATTAATATTTTGCCTCATTCAGAGCGCTGAGCGCAAAATGTAGGCCTACGCCTAGAAAAGCTCACGGCTGACACGCTTAACTGATCATGGCTCTTGAAAGAGCATTTTCCAAGAATGTGTGTGTGCGTACAAGTGCGCTGTGAACAGTCATAGTTGAAAATGTATGAAATTAAAGGTAAATTGAAGCTTTCATTTTTCTTAATGCATGCTAATTTTTTTTACAAATTCAGTTCATTGGACAGGGTACATTTTTATTTTTAAAATTCGTTCTGGCATGTCGCGCAACAGCAGAACTAATATCTCACATGACTTGAGATTCCGTGTGTACTTAACGACATGTGTTAGCCCAAATCACTGACAAGTTTTAAGACAATGCGTTGAGGAGTTACTGAAATGTACCATTTTTTGGTCTCATTTTTGTACTTAACGACGTGTGTTAGCACAAATCACTGACAGTTTTAAGACAATGCGTTGAGGAGTTCTGAAATGTACCATTTTTTGTCTCATTACGACGGGCGCTGTGGCGGGGTGGTAAGACGTCGGCCTCTTAATCGGAAGGTCGAGGGTTCGAATCCCGGCCGCGGCCGCCTGGTGGGTTAAGTGTGGAGATTTTTCCGATCTCCCAGGTCAACTTATGTGCAGACCTGCTAGTGGCTTATCCCCCTTCGGGTGTACACGCAAGCACAAGACCAAGTGCGCACGGAAAAGATCCTGTAATCCATGTCAGAGTTCGGTGGGTTATAGAAACACGAAAATACCCAGCATGCTTCCTCCGAAAGCGGCGTTTGGCTGCCTTTATGGCGGGGTAAAAACGGCCATACACGTAAAATTCAGCGCACGAACGCAGAAGAAGAAGAAGAAGAAGAAGGTCTCATTACCCGCTAAAACGACTTCAAAAACTGAGAGGATTGACAACTACACGCTCAGCATGCCATAGCGTTCATGTTAGACAAGATATATGTTTTGGATAAAGATTTGATTGTTCTGTCTAATGACATGTAAAACATGTTTCGGTTTAGTTGTTCTGATTTGTAGTGTTGATTTTAACACGGGAAGCTTGATTTTGCGAATTTGATTTTGGGAGGGGGGGGGGGGGGGGGGTGTCTGTGTTGCAGGTTTCACTGCATAGACACTACGTCATGAAAACCCAATTTTGTTTCTGAATAAAGTAGGGAAATTAATGGCCTTTTCAGTCATATACTTGGTTTTTCAATCAACAGCCTCATCAGTAAGATCTGCCCTCAAACGCATCTGCCTACTTTTTATGACGGGTAGTGTAGAAACCTCTGCAAGCATTCTGAGCCGAATCAGATCTGGAAAAGCACAGAATTGTGATGGTACTCTGAATTTGATCATCGTCCCCAGCGAACCCAGGAACCAAGGTGCAAACAGCCTTCCCTTAATGTAGCGGTCCTTCCTGAAAAATAAAGAAAACATATAACTGAGCACCTTCAGTATTCACGGGGATGGGTTTTGGTTAGCGAGGGGAGGGTGTGTGTTGGGGGGAGAAGGTGTGTACGTGTTGAGCAGTGTGTGTGTGTGTGTGTGGGGGGGGGGGGGGGGGGTGAGGAAGCACTTGCTCTTCACATGACCATTGGGATCGGGGATGGTGTGTGTGATATTGTAATCTAAACTATTAAAAAAATCTGTGCGTGTATGAACTTTGTGCTCGGCAGAAATGTTCCTCGATTTTAGTCAAAAACAAGTGTGCCCTCAACCCACACACTTTCGCTCTTCAGCATCAACACTATACAGTTTGAGTTTCATTGGGAAATGTGTCTCGATTTCAGTCCAAAACAGAACTTTCAGGATCCAAAGCACTCGCCTGTCAGCCTTTTTATTAAAATACATTCAACCCACCACATTTTCCAGTGATGAAGATTCTGGGGATGTGTGTTGATCCCATTGATTTTGGCCATTTCAGATCTGGCCAGTTGTACATGGGATAGAAACATAACTTCACCCAGACACATAAAATATTGACACCCTGACAGTCAGTGACTGCTTCATGTGCATAGTTGAATTTTGTTTATGAACGAATTTCTCAAAAGTCACTCGCAGAAGTAAAGAAGTAACATTTTTGTTAATCTGAGAGTGGTTTCCACAACAAAATCTAACTCTGAGCAGGAAGAAGCCAGGGTGTTGAATGTAGAAGTATCCGAGTGAACAGATTCATTCTTATTCCATGTAAAAGCCTGGCAAGATCTAGGATGGTGAGCCAAGGGAAGAATAACTGTATGTGCCTTTAAAATAATTCCAGTAAATTAGTAATGATTTCATTTTATCTTGCAATTTTGTTTTACTTTCCTGTGCTGCATTAGTTCATTCACACTGTGTAATTTACTTTAAGAATAGTGGCAAAGGATTTGAGAAGAGAAAGAGAACTAAAACCAAGCTTTATGTACCATTTTGTATAAATAGTACAAATTGTACTATGCAAGGATACATACAGATGTAAGAATTTATTTTATACAAAGCCGTAATGTTTTTGTGTCAATAAACTTGCATCTCCTGCCACTACTCTCAGATTCAGATGTAACAAGTGTTGACATAGCTGAATGTATCTATCTAGATTGTAAGTGCATCTAATGTGAAACGCAGATCTCTTTACAACACAACGTACAAAAGTCTGCCAAAAACATCTACACAGCTTCAAACTACTATCACCAGTGCCAATTTACATATCATAAATCAATTTTACAATAACAATTTAATAGGCACAAGCAGGTACTTGGTAGTGGTACAGAAATGTGTGACTTACTCTTCATGGTAGTCTGTAAAGCAGCATGTCCACTCAGTCTGAATCCTCTCCAGAATCCATATATATCTGAATGCAAGAGCTGTATGAACACTTCATCACACATCATCTCTGGTTTCTTAGGAGGCCTGAAAAAAACCACCATAAAATAATTAATTAACAATTAAGTAGAAGTGCAGTGCCTTCGGCACGACCTGGCACTGCATACCCCAAGCGAAGGAGCCATCATTGAGAGAGAGAGAGAGAGAGAGAGAGAGAGAGAGAGAGAGAGAGAGAGAGAGAGAGAGAGAGAGAGAGAGAGAGAGAGAGAGAGAGAGAGAGAGAGGTTCCACACCTAGAAATCTTGTCAGTTGTTGTGGTTGTTGTTGTGGCTGTTGTGTTTGTTGTTGTTGTTGTTTTGATGACAATACTGTCCTTTTTTGTGTGTAATGTTCTTGTTGTTGTTTTGTTGTTATTGTTTCATACTTGTTTACTCTCTCTCTCTCTCTCTCTCTCTCTCTCTCTCTCTCTCTCTCTCTCTCTCTCTCTCTCTCTCTCTCTCTCTCTCTCTCTCTCTCTCTGTGTTTATGATGATATCTTTCCTCGGAAAATGCAGTGCTTTGGATGGTAAATGCATATATGTTTGGCAGAGAGAGAAAGAGAGAGAGAGAGAGAGAGAGAGAGAGAGAGAGAGAGAGAGAGAGAGAGAGAGAGAGAGAGAGAGAGAGAGAGAGAGAGAGAGAGAGAGAGAGAGCGATTACAAGCAAATGACGAAGTCTCGTCCAACATCTCGTGCTACGAGATATGATGTACACCTAGATAACCTGATTACAAGTAAATAACGAAGTCTCGTCCAACATCTCGTGCTACCAGATTTCATGTACACCAAGATTACCTGATTACAAGCAAATGACGAAGTCTCGTCCAACATCTCGTGCTACGAGATTTGATGTACACCTAGATTACCTGATTACAAGTAAATAACGAAGTCTCGTCCAAAATCTCGATATCTTCAGTAAGGGACAACGGACCTTTTCACAAATGTTCATAAAAATCGGTTGAGAAATGGAAAATAACGGTTTTTAATGGATTTGTGTTGTTGGTGGTTGTGGTGGTGGTGTCGTTGTAGTTGTTGTTGTTGTTGTTGTTAGTGGTGGTGTTGTTTTTTTTTTGTTGTTGGTGGTGGAGGTGTTGTTGTTGTGGTTGTTGTTGTTGTCGTCGTCCATCATATCAACCAACTCACCAGGATTGCAAGTAATTCACGGTGTCTCTTACAACATCTCGTTGTTGGTGGTTGTGGTGGTTGTGTCGTTGTAGTTGTTGTTGTTGTTGGTGGTGGTGGACCTAGAGATCCCCATATACGCTACCTAAATCGGCTTATGTGACGGATCCACTGTTGATGTTGTACATAAGAGGTGATCATGCTACGTAACGTGTGACATGTCACATAAATCCAAAGTGTGGAGCTGCTACTTACTTGTGATATGCTACCCCTGTGGAACTTTTACTTAAAATATGTCCACAACCATTGCTACGTAACTGTTGAACTGTTACGCATGTTGAATTGTTGCATAATAAAAATCCATTACCACGGCAACTTAATTGATAATTCGTTGCCATCGTTACTTTGTGAAACGATACATGTAGTCTGTCCTGGCTCTTGAGTCACTGTCATTAACATAATTCCTGGAGTGTTGTCGCTGTCTTTTTGCAGTGTGAATGAACGGATTCAACAATTTATACAGGCAGATATAATTAACATAAAGATAACCAACCAACAACGTCAAATAAATGTTTTCTTTTAAGTTATTGCACTGCACAAATACTGGTTGACTGAATGCATCTATCACATCATATTTCAGAAACTTTGGCAAGACAGTTCAATATTTGTAATCCTATATTGAGCCTCAGAGTTTTGACCCAGTCAGCAGTGTCATTGTACCTTCAGCGAAAATATCGTGGGATTTCCCTTTTATTTATTGTTGGGAGGCGCATTTTAAAACAGAGGCACCATAAGGGGGGTACAAATGCAGGCATGACCACGCCCGGGGTATATTCATCATATCTACGAGAAATCTGTTTGGTTATGACATTACGCCAGTGTCTACGTTGTATTTTCAGCTATGACTATACAATAAAAATGTGCTTTGTTTTCCAGCTATTGAGAAAATCACTGACCGCGCGTGTAAATAAGCACTATACTAACCATACTCGTATTTGATAATGATGATGACACTCCTTACACACAGCATTTGGGATTGTTTGAATATGTACTGTATAGTGTAACGTAATTCTATGTTTAATTTGAATATGTGTTGGATTGTGTAATGTAACTGGGAATAAAAGATTGACTGAGTTGTTTTTGTTTGTTACAATCCATGCATTTGTAATATTGTAAGTCACGAAGTGTAATGCATGATTATGTTGTATTGTGTAATGTCGATCCTCTGTAGAGACCACATAGAGAGAGAGAGAGAGAGAGAGAGAGAGAGAGAGAGAGAGAGAGAGAGAGAGAGAGAGAGAGAGAGAGAGAGAGAGAGAGAGAGAGAGAGAGAGAGAGAGAGAGAGAGAGAGATAGAGAGGAAGAGAGAGGGGGAGAGAGAGAGATAGGGGGAGAGAGAGGGGGGGGGGGTATAGATAGAGAGAGAGAGAGAGAGGGAGAGAGAGAGAGATTATAAATCAAAACTTGAAATTAGAATCAAATTATTTTATTGTTTCAGCAAAATGAATTGAACAAAAAGTCATTGCCAATCTTGAATAACTTGAAAACAAAACAAGTAAAAGTAGAAGATACAAAAAAGACATAATAAACAAAACAAAAAAGCCAGGTTATGGCACAAGTATGAAACAACTTTGAAAGGGCATTTTGGAATAGTTGGTTGGTTGTAACTAATGACCTTCTTGACAAGAATAAAAATTGGCAAGTAGAAATCACCCTCCATTAATCAAGCACACTGTATTTGTTTGTTTATTTGTTGCTTAACGTCCAGCCGACTACGCAGAGCCATATCAGGACGAGGAAGGGGGGGATGAAGGGGGCCACTTGTCAAGCGATTCCTGTTTACAAATGCACTAACCCATTACTTGTGTCCCAGCAGGCTTTAGTAAAACTAAATTAATACCTACTGGAAGATTACCAGTTTCCAGTATGTTAAAATAGGCTTAACCTATCTACTGCTGGACTTACATCAGAACACTAACAGATTAAACTATACATGAATCGCGAGACAAGCGGCAAGAGAAGAGATTTTTGGAAAAAATACAGGTGAATGAGCAAGAAGGCAGAAAAAATAAAAGAATTCATGAAGAAAAAGAGAGCATGACAGGAAAGAGGAACCAAAAATCTACCTAAGAGCAAACTAGAAAGCTCCTGCGGTTCCAAAAACAGGAGGGGCCTTTAATTTCATAACCGCAGTGCCCCACTGCGGGAAAACACACTGTACACATGCCACCCAAACACCATTAGCAACACTATTACTGTTAGTTTCAAATAATCATAAACGTGCCTTATCTTGCTAGAAAGGAAAGGAACTATTGTAACTTGTCTTTTCAAGTTTACATTCATTCATCCATTCTTCATTCATTCACGTTGTTTGACGTCTAGCTGACTACATAGAGCCGTCTCAAGACTTCCTTAAAAAATCTTCATTGAAGGTATGTCATTAATCCCTGCCGATGAACTATGTTTACAAAAAATAGAATTGGGAGACGATGGAAACGTTGAAGTAGTGTCCTCCATTTTTCGAAACCAGATTACAAAAATGAATTTTAAAAGGAATCACAGTTAAACTGTGGTGAAAACCGGTTCCTAACCTTCAATTCTAAGATTTTTAGCTGACGACTAGACTTTGAAATTCACTAATTAAAAGTAGGTAAAGAGAATCAGAAAGAATAATTGTTCAGGTCAAAACAACGAGAAAATTTCTACTCTTTAATTGTGTCATTGAATGGTTTGTTTGTTTGTTTGCTTAACGCCCAGCCGACCACGAAGGGCCATATCAGGGCGGTGCTGCTTTGACATTTAACGTGCGCCACACACAAGACAGAAGTCGCAGCACAGGCTTCATGTCTCACCCAGTCACATTATTCTGACACCGGACCAACCAGTCCTAGCACTAACCCCATAATGCCAGACGCCAGGCGGAGCAGCCACTAGATTGCCAATTTTAAAGTCTTAGGTATGACCCGGCCGGGGTTCGAACCCACGACCTCCCGCTCACTGGGCGGACGCCTTACCACTAGGCCACCGTGTTGCGGTCATTGAATGGTAGACAACTCCATAGTATAAATCTTGTTCTTCTAGTATAAATCTCGCTCTTCTTCATTGTATTTTACCATAAGTAACAACTCATGATGCTGTCTTAATATATATATATATATCGTTTATGCACAAGCAACAAGAAAAACGATTTGATCTTTTTAGAATAAAGGAACAATGAAATAATAATAATAATAATAATAATAATAAAGATAGTTTATATAGCGCCGCTTCACAAATTTAACTATGCTCTTAGCGCTGTACATCGAGATATAACAATTTCAATAATATAAATACAAAGATGATATTATAATAATACACATTTACAAATATCACTCACGTGCATACATCCTCGTGCACACCACGCGCATACACACTCCCACTCATTAACAAGTGCTTCCATCCCCCTGCCACTGAGATGTTCATATACCCCCCCTGGACAAGCTCACACCATGTCCGTCTCCTCTCTGGACTGTACATACACTCAGCAAGAAAAGGAAAGACTAAATGCAAATTTCATACAGAACCCTATAGCTCAATCAAAGCTGAAGCAACTATACAAAAAAGACACATTCAAACAACAAATCTAACTTCACCTCTAACAGTCTATAAAGATGGCAAGGACAATTTACAAGGATTCGCGAAAAAGGTGCGTTTTAAGGGAACTGCGGAAAGAGTCCTTAGAAGCAGAATGGCGAACGGAGGAAGGGAGAGAATTCCAGACAATGGCAGCCGCAGAAGCAAACGAGCGATTTCCAAAAGAAGGCAAGCTTCGCTCGAGAGTTTCCAGTTTGCGACTGTCAGCGCGTGAGCGGAGGTTGTAGTCAGAGGGATTGTCATATGTGACGAGCAGTTCCTTGAGGTATTTAGGGCCATCTTCAAATTTGGCAGAGAAACAGAGAAAATATCAATTTTGGTAGAATATAAAAATGTAGGAAACAATTCATTATTAATTCAATGGTCACAATAACAAGATAAAAAGAAGCTAACGTTAGATTGATAAAACAGATTATGCCGAAAAAATACTGTCATGGTATTAGAGTGAGGTTGGAGGGTTTTTCTGAATTTTTAACACACAAAAAAGCGGCACGAAGGTTCATTTGGAGAAATTTATCTCACTAGATGCAGTTCTTTTATATAAAATATTAAAAAATAAGGACATGCGAGAGGGCATAACATAACATAACATAGGGTTTATAACGGTCCGAGGACTACGAAGAGCCTTACTCAGACCAAATGCGAGAGGGGGGGGGGGAAGGGTATAGAGAGGAGAAATAGAATACTAACATTTTAAAAGGGAGAAAAATAGAAATGAGTGAGCCAAAGCACAGGATCTTTGCAGTAGAAACAAAGATTGAACTCAGCGACTCCAATGATGACAGATTTCTTGAATGGGTATGATGCCGAGTATAACATTTGGATGCGGATTTTGACCGAAACACTCCTCCAAGATTTGGTTGATCATGTAACGGACTTTTTTGTTTTGAGTTTCTCGTTGTTTCCGCTTGTTTTCCTCAAGAGATTTTGGAATATAATATCCCCCTTCTAGTGACTCAAGCCAAATAAGGAATTCGTCTGAGAGTGCATCTGCTGTGACCCGATTTGGGTCAGGAGTTTTGGCATTCTCGCATTGTTTCTCGCATTGTTTGGCTGTTTCAAGTGCCTCTGCTCTTGAAAGCTGGTGGTGTTTTTGCAAGTGCTTGTCTGGTCTAGTTCCAACCCAAGAACAAGACTTGAGTGCACATCGTTTCTTCGGATAAGACCGTTTTGGTCGAGATTTAGAGTCTTTTATCAACTTTTCAACTTCGAAGCGGGGAATATCAGGGTGGACATTTTCGTAGTGTCGTTACAAATTCACAACTTCTCCTGCACAGCCTGCGACAGGACACCGACGTCTGCCTCGGTGCTTCTTTGTGTTGACATGCTGCTTACGTCTCCTTGCTTTCTTTTCAACGGATCTGCTTACGTCTCCTTGCTTCCGTTTCAACGGATCTGTAAATAAACACAAAACAAGAAATTGAGGTGATGTTTGACAATGCAAGAAATGAAATTCATATTCAAATGTCATGCCACGTGTGTGCAGAGCCTTCTACTGGGCTCACTTCAGTCATTTGTCATGCCACGTGTGTGTAGAGACTGCAACTGGGCTCACTTCAGTCATTTGTCATACCACGTGTGTGTAGAGACTGTCACAGTTGGTCCCTTGCTTAAACATCACTCACTGTGTTGACTTCTTTTTTATCTGTGGCAACACAGATCTATAAGTCACTCGGTCCGTCCGTCTGTCTGTTGGTCGGTCGGTCTGTCTAAAAAAAATGTCCCAAAAAAATGTCCCAAAAAAGTTTTACATGATCTAAAGAAGGATTCTAGGCATGGCGAGTCTAGGCATTGCCACAGATGATTGCGATTCTGTTCACTTTTATGTTTGAATGAACTAATTTCAATCAGCAGGGGTTGAAATTTACTTTTTTTACCTGGGGCCACTGTGGCCCCAGCAACACAAAATGCTGGGGCGGGCAGCAAAAAGCCGCCCGATCGAGTTGTAGGCACCGACGCTGCGAAGCGGCTAGTATCAATAACATGAATGATTATTCTTTCAATCGCATATCACGTCGTTATCTCCGGACTCCCTCTTTCAACAGTAGTCTTTAGTAGCATGAACCAAGATAATTTTATTTTTTATGTTTTGTTACTTTTAAGTATCCGATTACAATCTCTAAGCTGCAAGGAACCCATTTCAGTTTTTGTTTTAGAAATTGGACTAGAATTGAATTTTTGTCGAATTTGTTTCAATGCAACGTTCAGACTTCATGAAACCCTGTTCTTTCAAAAAGTTGGGCCACTTGCATGAAGCTTGATAAAAAGATTGCTTTCGAAACAAAAAATGTTGTGACTATACAACAATTAAGAGTTGCTTATGTTCTGTATGAAAATAGACTAAGAGGCTCAGATTCCAAAGAATGAAAACATAATAAATAAAACAATTTCATTGTTGAAGTGTTCAAGCAAGGCCATAGTCTGTGATATGTGCATCCGAGACTACTTTTGGTTCAGGAAAGGTGAAGGTCGTCAGATTATTATATGTGCAGCCGAGACTTCTTTCTTTTTTCCTGTGTGTAAATTTCTTGATTTTGCTAGCAAAGACTCGGCAGTTTCCGTTTAAAAATTGCGTCAGAACTTGGAAACGTCACTTTCGCTTTTTTACAAAGCTTCTATGATGACGAAGACTTTGAGCTAAGTAAACAACCTGTCACCGATTCGTTAAAAATTACAAGCCTTCAGTCAAGATTTTGACCGGAGCGGCGTGGGCCCTAGCTACTGCATTTCTTGGGGCGGGGTGCCAATTTGCGGGGCGGAGCGCCCTGCGCTCCCGTTAATTTCGACCCCTGATCAGACATCAAGATCCAGACCGATGTCAGATGTTTTGGACTGCCCATGTGGGCACAGCTTTATAGAACCATACAGACGAACCTTCCCCCTCACCCTTCCACAGATGAGGTCCGCCCAGTGGAGGATCCAGGGAATTCACCCCCACCCCCTGCAGTTGACACCCAGAAAAAAAGTCAGGCTTTTTACTTTTGGATAATTTCCGACTTAATTAAAATGGCAACAGAATGCACCTTTTGAGTTTTTTTCCCATTGAAACAAAAATTCTCCTGGGGCAAGATCCCGCATCCTCTTGCATTCTTGATCTTTCGCACATTCAACATCACAAAAAAAATAAGAAAATGAAATTTTGTTTACCTGTAGTGCCAACTTGGGGAACTGCATCATCGTGTCTTCTTGATTCTCCCTGATGCGCATTTTGTTGTCCAAGTCCCCTGCAAACAGACAGATCATATAATGTCATGTTGAGTCAAATGGTTAAAGATCGCAAATAAAAATGTGTCGTTTCTTTGTGATGACTATTCTGCAGCCAGTACTTCTATAAAATAGTTAATTTGGCAACACATAACTTTATGACCTTGCAACCGACCGACCAACAGACGGTGACTTGTGACACATGCAAAAAACGTATGCAGCAAGCAAGACCAAGCTTCAACTTGGTCGAGATGCTAACTATCATTAGAGATTAGCAACTGCAGTTGCCTATTGTATATTGTTTTTTCTTAACTCTTGTACAGACTTGACTGAATATTTTTTTTCTTTTGTATTGTTTTTAGAGCTGGATAGTAACATTTCTGCCTCTTGTATTATTGTGTTTTCTTCACGACTGCACAGACTTTACTGAATATCCTTTTCTCTCCACAATCAAATTTCCACTGGGCTGGTGACTTTGCTCCACTAACACACTACATGGCTGGCTAGTTCAAAATAAGCTTTCATCTAGTAGCGGATCTACCAAGATATTCAGTTGATCACTCACGATTCATCACCAGATGACTCGGACTCCGACGTTGACTCCATGTCTGTCTGCCCTGGAATCCACCCTGGCAGCTTCTTTTTCTTAGGCTGTAGCAAAGTAAAAATGTAACTGTTACTTTGATAAACACAACTCCAATCCAAAACAACAGGATGATCTACAAGGTAAATTTGATTTAATTTTGTGTCTTTAAAATATCTACCAAATCTTGCTACATGTACCAAAAAACAATCCTTAGATTGTACTTAGGGGAAACGTCACACCTCATGCACGTGCAAACTATTTCTTCCTGATACTTCCCCGAATGGCCATTTAGATTGTTCACCACAAGCAAGAGGCAGGGTGTGTCATCTGATATGTAGTTCACTCTACAACAACAGTTATCAGATTCATGGAGAGAGAGAGAGAGAGAGAGAGAGAGAGAGAGAGAGAGAGAGAGAGAGAGAGAGAGAGAGAGCTGCATACCGGAGGCTTCCATTCTGACTCCGAGTCATCTTCGCAGTTATTGTCACTGCTGTTGTCATCTGAACCCCTACAGCTAACTTTCTCCATATGTGGCCTGTCAAACACGAAAGAGACAACTTAATTCTAAACATGCAGATCAATGCATGGTCCTTCTTGGACTAGAACTCCCTTAGACATTCATGGGTGTCGCTTCCTGTTTCATCATCAGACTAATGGTTGACATAGCCAAAAATTCCTCCCACATCATTCACAAGCTCATGGGTGGAAAGAAAGAGAAGAATATTATGGGTAACGTCTCTAAGTGACCTTGACAGACACACTGCCAGTGCGAAGGACCATTCAGTTAGGCTGAGCAGGGTAAATATTCCCTCATTTTCTTCAGCTATTCCGTTTTCATAAAAGCAGATACATGTACTCAGTAGTATCAATTGGTAAGTATACTAAAATCACAAAATTTACCTAAATTTCGGGCTTCTTGCTGATTGACGACAATATGTTTGTGTGTTACATAATGGAATAATTAACAGTTACCAATATTAGAAGTCCATCCCCTCGCTAAATTTTGTAAAAATAATGGGTAAACATATTTCATATTAAAAGTAAAACAATAACATGACTGCAGATCCAATAACGACGATGAAGACAAAAACAGACAAAATATGTAGTGGCAAAAAGAATTCAAGAAATGTACAAACGCAGGCCGTCGGCACACAATCCCTTCAAAGGCAAAATCAATTAACACAAATGGCAATTAAAAAACAAATACCACTGACGTAAAAAAGAAAGAAAAAGAGATCAGAATGTTCACAATAAAGTTTAACAAAAGTCGAAAAGATTAACCAAGAAAAGCTTAACAAAATAAAAGAACAGCTATGAACACTTTTTGCGTGTTATGAACAGTTTTTATGTAAAACATCTGTGGACACTTTGTTTTGACCGAGGCCTCATTGGCCTTCATTTTCCAGTGGTGCAATTTTCCTCCTTTTCCCGACTTTATTTTCCAGTTGCCTTTGTTTTCTATCATCCTACTTGCATCACGTTTTGTATGTATACTCACTCAATGAGTTTCTCCACAGGGTTATACTGCCCTTCTGTATTCAAGAGCGCACCATCACTGAGTGGATTTGTCTTGGTGCAGTCCGCAGGCATTCCTGGTGCATTCTCTGGCGCATCCACAATGTGTTGGAAGGACTTTGTTGTGTTCTCAGGCTCCATGTTGTCCTCCTGTTCTTCCTGAAATAGTCACCACTCACATTACATTTTCATTTTGTCAACCTAACAGTGCCTCCTAAAACTTAAAAGCCCAGCAGAGCACCACAAACCTATTCAAGGCTGTAACATGTCATGTAACTTGTATAAGTTTGTTTCTAGTGTACAACACGTCACATGTCACTGAAATTATCTGTAAGACTAGTAAGAGTTAGCTGCAGTGAAAATGTATGTAAATTTGTGTCTCTGCCAGCAATATCAATCAATGTGGACAAAAGTGTGTGTGTGTGTGTGTGTGTGTATCTTGTGTGTATGTTGTTGTTGAAGACATCGTGTATCGGTACTTCATTACTATGTAAATATTCAACCATGTTACTCTGAACAAGTTGTGAATTGATACTTCATTGAAACCAAGTGTAATTTGAAGAAATCGTGTATCGATACTTCATTTACAAACATTGAATGTTACTTTATGTGAAGAAATCGTGTATCGGTACTTCATAATAGTGTAAATATTCATGCATGTTACCCTGAAGCCGTTGTGAATTGATACTTCATTGAACAATGATTAATTTGCAGTTGTTATGCCTGTGATATCCTTAAATATGAAATCTTTATAGTATAAAGACCGCTCGCGCTGAACCTCCATGTTCTGGGTGCTGTCTCCACAAACTCAAGACGAATCTGAGATTACGGGATCTTTAACGTGCGCATATGATGGACTGCGTGTGATCCACACAGGGGTGCCCCATTCGATCGTTAGGTCTACACAAGGCCGAACCTGGAAAATGAATTTTCCTTATGGCGCTGACAGGGCTCGAACCCGGGTCCCTCTCATTGACAGCACCAATCGCTCAATCACCCTGTCCCCCTACAAACCGACAGACTTATGGACACACTTGTGTCACATGTAAAACAAGAAGGGCAAAGCCCATACGACTCACATGCTGAACAGAACTTGATCTTTCTTTCAGAATAATTTTACAATAAAACTGAGAAAAACAATATTTTACACATTTTTCCTACCAAAATACATGTGACCTTGACCCAAGGTCAAGGTCATCCAGGTCATGCAACACAAAGCTGTTAATTCAAGACATAGGAAGTACAATGGTGCTTATTGGCTCTTTCTACCATGAGATATGGTCACTTTTAGTGGTTCACTACCTTATTTTGGTCACATTTCATAAGGGTCAAAGTGACCTTGACCTTGATCATATGTGACCAAATGTGTCTCATGATGAAAGCATAACATGTGCCCCACATAATGTTTAAGTTTGAAACAGTTATCTTCCATAGTTCAGGGTCAAGGTCACTTCAAAATATGTATACAATCCAACTTTGAAGAGCTCCTGTGACCTTGACCTTGAAGCAAGGTAAACCAAACTGGTATCAAAAGATGGGGCTTACTTTGCCCTATATATCATATATAGGTGAGGTATTGAATCTCAAAAACTTCAGAGAAAATGGGAAAAATGTGAAAAATAGCTGTTTTTCAGGCAACATTTATGGCCCCTGCGACCTTGACCTTGAAGCAAGGTCAAGATGCTATGTATGTTTTTTGGGGCCTTGTCATCATACACCATCTTGCCAAATTTGGTACTGATAGACTGAATAGTGTCCAAGAAATATCCAACGTTAAAGTTTTCCGGACGGACGGACGGACGACTCGGGTGAGTACATAGACTCACTTTTGCTTCGCATGTGAGTCAAAAAAAGGTGTAAAACAAAGGAAACAAAAATATTCATCAATTAAATTGATTTTAGTGTTTTTTCCTTTAACTCTTTTCACACATTTTAATCTTTTGGAACAAAAGTTCAAGATGCTTGCCACCACTACATCATTATACATTCAACCTGAAAGTGAACATGTTTAAAAAAAAAAAAATTGAAATTTATACGCGCGATACCTCTTTTGTTTTACTGAAAGAGCTCAAAACACGGCGATCTATTCCAACACGTACGCCCATGTGGAGACATTCACACAACAACACAAAGACGCACAACACACAACAGATAACACACACACTCCACGTGGTACGAAGGAATGTTACTAAGCTGCTATTGGAAATCGGAATTTTTGAAAAATCATTTATTTTTAATTTTTGCGGATGGGCGGAAACAAATTACTGTTTGAAATGTGAAATTTCAGTTAACTTTGTGAACACATCCATTGCTGTTTGACTGCACAGTTTGATTTTGTGATGATCTCGCCAGCCTAGATTGGGGATAGAATACCAAAACAACATCATTTGCTTCCCCAAAGAGTTCAGCGACTACAAACACAATATTAGTATGACATCTACTTGTCTACTTGATAGATAACAGTGACTACCCCAATAGCATGTCAAAAGAACAAAAAGAACAAATCCTTACTGATGAAGCAAGTGTGCAGCAATGTTCACATTGCCACGCATAGCCACGCACTTTTGGCGATTTTTTCAGAGGTGGTTGGAGGCAAGTGTAATCATACCACTTGAAGCAGTCATCACATCTGTTGAATGAAAACGTTATTAAATTATCAACAATCGATGATCATAATATTAAAATGAATGGGTTTTTTATTCTTTAAATTGGACTGGAACTGTGAGTGAGCGAGTGTGTGAGGGAGCAGCTGCATGTGTGTGTGTGCGTGTGTGTGCGATTTTTGTTAATTTTATCAGCTGTACATTGCCTGACAGTGTTTTCTCAATTTGCCATAACTTGTCCGCTAAATGTGTAAAATTGACATTGTTGCCCACTGTTTATAAGGGTTTCCTTGTCTGTGTGCAGCAAACTGTTTATCGCTGAATAAATAAACTCCTGTTTAAACCGACTGGAACTTTAGCTTGGGTTAACTTGTAACTGATAAATATCTCGCAGGTAATACCGACAGGTGGGTGCTTTACAATTAGACATGCATGTAATGAAATCAAACATTGCTCTTGATGATCAGAAACATCACTCACCTTACAGCGCTATCCACGTTAACTGTAAACGCACAAACAGCACAAATCTCCTTCCCCTGCAAAAACAAACAAACAAAAAAACCCACACATTTAGTTCACTGAAATGGCCTGCAAAGAGCTTATTCAGGTATTATCAAAAAATGCATCTAAATTTTGGTACTATCAAATACTTACCATATGATTTACTAATGCACTTGTCTTCAGATCGATGTGATAATATGCACCCCAAATACCTTGACCACCCTTTGAAAAAATCTTCTTTGACCGTGGTGGGTTGAAGCAATCAAATGTGCCCCTTCCGGGCACATAACTAGTATGATGATATTCTTTCGCAACAAGCTCATGCGTTCAGAATCTCAAAGATGGTCTTCACTGTGGGGAAGCAGAGTGGGCTTACAAATAGTATTAGTCACTAATATCACACGGTAAGTATTTAATAATACCAACATCGAGATACATTGTGGGATATTAATTACATATACACATGAGCAAATCTTCTGAACACCTGGTGTCATAATCATCTGAAAAAATATTTTCCATCTTGTGTGTGTTGGGGGGGTGTCTGTGTGGTGAGGCACAGGGAACGTTATGGTTGGGCTAAAGGCAAAACAAGCAACAACAACAACAAAACCGACAAAGGCCATTTTTAAAGAGAAACAAAATGGACACATTAGTCATAGTCTTGTTTAATCATTACTATATTTGTTTAAAGCCCATCAGACTATGAAGAGCCTAGGGCTGCCACACATTTAATACATATATCTCAATATCAACCTCCAAAGACGATGGTCTACAACACATGAAAGACTAAAGCCAAATATCATAGTTTAAAACACATGAAAGACTTACAGATTTAACTAAACAGGAAAAACAAGCGCAAAAACTGCGATACATGTGGCAATGCCTTTGGTGGACATTTTTTGGACTTATTTTTTGGAGATTTTTGGAGACCGACCGACAGACAGACCGACGAACCGAGTGACTTACGTTGCCACAGGTAAAAATATGGCAGGCCTATCCTTCAGCCCAGCCTACAGGGAAAGAATTGCATGGATTTTTGCCTCTTAGGTAACAGCTATGCTCCAGCGGTACTATTCTTTTTTTTGCAGAGAATAGCACTCTCCTGAACATATTAAGAGGCAACAACAGACTGTTGGTCTTTAATAATGACTGTTCCTTCTTGGTGTTGCAACTCTTTAGTCTCCACAGAAAGATGTAAAAGAGGGTGGGCAAAAGAAGACTTAAAAATGTACATACCGAACTGAAAAGTCTGTCTGTCACCTCCGGGAATAGCACACGTAGCATGTAATCCATATTCTGAAAGAGAGAAGAAAAACCCCGTTCAATACCAACAAGCAATCGCTCCTTGATATCAGCTTGGGTGGTGGAGGTGATACCGGTTTTACCGCTAAAGTGCTTCCACAATCAAAACAAGCCCAAAATTCACCCAAAGCACTTTACGGACTGTGTCGTAACAAACAGTGTCAAAAACTATGCTAGAAATATAACTAATTATTCATCTAAGTAATTGTATTTGTGATACTTACCACTAACTGTCTTCTACTATATATGCATTATCCTAGATTGTGCCAGACAACTTTAAAAGGAATCAACCTGTCGCTTTGCGTTGCGGGTTGAGGCAGAAGAGAAATTATCAGAGTCAACATGTGTGAAGACTCTCTCAGTGTCTATCTCGCCCTCGTGTGCATCACATGCTCCATTTGCGCACGTTAAAGATTAAAGATTCCATGTTTATCTAGCAAGAAATTGAAACTGGGGATTATGGGCATTGGCACATGCGCAGAGAGGTACTACCGACAAAGGGAGACTACTCCCCTAAATGGTATACCGACGGAAATCTAGAGTTAGCGACCTTGTTTACAGTCTAGTACTGGTAACATAGGACGCTTCTCAGTCTAGCACTCGTAAGTAAGGTAACTCCTATTAGTTAAATTGAGGTGATGTATTCGAAAGAAATACAGCAGGCCACTGTGGCCAATGGCATGGTATTCACATAAATACACCCTTGCTCGGTGCTCGGCGACAGAGTGGGCGACTTTACAATCTATCCAGGGTCAACTCTTGTAAACTAAAGACTCTTCTCGTGCCTCTTTTGCCGATGTATTCATAAAAAAAATGTGCACGTTACAAAAATTCCATGTTTGAGTTATACCGCATACACGCAAACAAGTAGAACATTTAAGGACTGCATCAATGACAGGACAATAATTGGTGTTTTGAACTATTACTAATATGTGGGTGAAATGAGTGTCCCTGAGTGAATGGTTGGACTTCCCAAGGATAATCGCCTAACAGGCTTGAGCCTCCTTCAGTCCTTGCAGACCATACTTGAAAGTGCGAGTTCAAATCTCAGCAAAAATGCGAAGAAAAAATGATAGTTCTCGTTCCTGTGTTTGTTCTATGTTATGGGCTGTGTGCTCCATATTCCATCTTGTATCGAGAAATTGCACATAAAAATGTTCATTGTTATTATTATTATTATCATTCCTTCCCAACACCAAATCAAAGTACCCGCCATGGAGCATGACCTTGCCCCGCTGGCCTCAAACAACCCTGGAGAAGCAGAGGTGTCTAGATTATTACCTGAGTGGGCTGAGTGCGAGTGGGGTGTGTAAGGGAAGGGATGGAGTGGGGGTATGTACCCGAAATCCCAGTCAGCTTAGTAAAAGCATCTCACAGAATACTGTTTCTGAGAAGGTTGATTTTCAGATATCAAAACCACGCCGACATCCGATTCAGAATTGGGAGTCAGTGGTATGAAAGTTAAATGACATTTCTTCCAAATCAACAGTGAATGCAAAATCACTCAATACAGTTACAAGCTCCACACCCGATAACAAGTCATCAGCCAAATAATCGACTCCAAAACTCGCTCACACAAACCTAAAACGAAGATGTTCCCTATAGAATTAACACAAGCAACTGAAGAAATCTGTTTTTCACGGCAACAAAAGACAACACGTTTGACCGGTCGAGTTTTTAATGGCGGAATAGAAGTAGCCTTGTCAAGGCCGTCCAGAGTCGGTTGATGCCAGCGGGGCAAGGTCATGCACCAGGGCGGGTAATTTGATTTGGTGTTGAGAAGGAATTTTTGGTTTGATTCCTTTTAAAACGTTTTCTGGCATAATCGTGGATAATGCATGTAGTAGAAGACAGTGGATAAGTTAGATATAAATACTTAAGTTTGTGGCTTATGTAGTGGAGTGGAGGCCTATTGGTTGCTGAAGTCGTTTGTTTCTTAAAATTCAGAGTGGGGAGGGGGCTTATAAAACGGAGCTTGGAAGTCCTGAAATCAAGCTAAATTATAATGTTGACAGGCTGGAAGTAATACAGCTATGTTTACCTGTTGTGCCAACTTGGGTAACATGGACAGTAGACTATCCATAATCGTGTCTTCTTGGCCCTCCTTCAGCATAGGGATGCCGTTTTTGTTGTCCAAGTCCCCTGCAAACAGACACACAAGTTAACACAAATTAGAACTAGTTTTCCAGAAGCAGTCAGAATGAATCATGCCTATGCACTGCAGTATGCTACAGGCCTGAAAACTGGGCAACTACAAAAAGAAGGACAATCTGTTTGAAAAGCGCCTTTTGCCATTTGAAAGTGATGACCGGGTTTTTTTTGAGAGAAAACAATTATAACAAAATACTTTTGGAGTAGTCTACAGAACGAAAGAGGCCTACCGGACCACAAAATAATGTTCAATCTCACAGTCACACTCAGAGTCGCACGATTCAATCACTGAATCGGTCTCCATGAGACATCTTGCCGCCCAACTAACTTGACAAAGGCAAAAGACGTGAAAAACCCCACTTATATTTCACTCTTTCCTTATTTAATACGCAACAGCAATCAACATGCGATTAATAGACATGGAATGTAGACATTTACCTTTGAATTTCGTCGACGCCGTCGCGTTGCCATTTCGTTGCCGCCATTACGCTGAACAAGTTCGATAACTCTCACTTCAATACGATTGCCTCACCCCTTGCCCGTATCAACAACAAATTCACCGTGATCTGTTACTGTAAGAGTATTTATTTTCACAATGTTTTCAAAACAAAGTTCCAGAGGTTCCATGCATGGTGATGAATGTAGCAGTAAGCTTTATTTTATACCTATGCAGTTATGGTAATTGAAAAAAGCCAAACTAAAAAGTTATTTGTCTTGAAAGTTTTGCACGTTACAACATGCTACTTAATACAAATGTGAATAATGACTATGAACAAACAAGATGACCATATTTGTCCCTGCGTTTGTTAAAGCATATAGCACTGCCAAGCTTGCTTTTTTGAGTTTATGGTTATTGTTTTTTGGTTTCACAGCAAATTGCATCAACTTTACTGCAATGTGGCATGTGAGCCTCTACTTTGGAGTCTTCGTGTTGTATTTGTTTGGGAAAAGCACGAGCAATAGTGTTCTTACATTAACATGTAAATGTTATCATAGTAATATTCATCGTATGTTACTGATTTCTCAATTGCTCCTTTACTTTCATATAAATCATGGAAAATCTTAAGTAACATTTCAACTACTACCACTGTAAGTACAAAATTTCGTAAAAAAACACAATAAACATGTCTATATACGTTCATCTTTTACACACAGTAAGTTAGGTGCAAGGGCAACAATGTATTAAAGTTTGGGAAAAATCCATTCATTTTTATGTGTTTTCTCCACGATTTCTGAAGGAACTGAAAATCGGTTATTTGAAAACGTAAGTCGACATGTTTAGTACATGCAAGACCTGATTTTTTCACAATCCTTGAAAATGCCGTGGTAGCAAATGAAACATTAAGTAATCATGTATTTCTTGACAGTTTATTGCCATTTATATTAGCCATCTGCCCACAGGTTGCCAAAAAAGCTATTTTTTAGCTGTTATTGTTATAAATCACGCTTATGTAACATGGCCTGTCCAGCCTACCACCCGTTTCATGGAACGAATTTTGCAAGCCCTTGGGCATATTTAATTACCATCTCATATGCCCCCCACTGTGTATTCGTGAAAACGATGTAGTTTTATTATTTTTACCTCGTGGTAGTGTCAAAGTCTTATGTAGCAATTTTCCACACCACCGGGTAGTGGTGGTGGTGGTGGTGGTGGTGTTTTTTTGTTGTTGGTGGTGGAGGTGTTGTTGTTGTTGTTGTTGTTGTTGTTGTTGTTGTCGTTGTCGTCGTCCATCATATCAACCAACTCACCAGGATTGCAAGTAATTCACGGTGTCTCTTACAACATGGAATCCTCAAGTTTGACGTCATGGAAGATGTCATAACATTTTGAATTCAGCTCCTTGTGTTGAAGAGAATGATGTCATGAGTTTGACGTCATGAGTTTTGATTGTCTTCTTGACCTGGGTTTGACCTCCTTCTTTGTTATGACTTAGAAATTGGAAGCGCTTGTAACTGCCGTTGTCGATGTCGGATCAAAACGATTTATGTCTTAAAACCTTCCTGGGATCAATAACATTGCCTGTGCCAATTTTTGTTGTAGTCGAGTCAAAACTGTGAAAGTTTTAGGGGTTCTAACACACACACACACACACACACACACACACACACATCATTTGGTTGAAATCAACTCTAGTGTGGGACCAACCTAGCTTCGCTTGCTTCGCTCGCTTCGCTTGGATAAATAATAACTGTATTATAATTAAACCACTCGCTCATTGATTCTTTTATCCCCTCTTTCACAATCATAGTTTATACAGCAGCATTTACCTCTGACTCTGTTCATGCAGAGTAAATATCAAGTATTTAAACAGAAAAATAAGTCATTGTTGAATAACCCTTCTAAAAATACACAATAGACACACTTTCAGTGGCAGTGATTCAAGTGAAGTCAGTTTCTTTCTTCATTTGTATACACACAAAAATTGTTTTGGGCCAGTTAGTGTTACTCTTGGCTTTACACACTTACTATTACTAATACTATATCAAATTATAGTTTATACATGCATTCACTGATTCAGCTTAGAAAACATACTTCTAATGTTGGGAGTGCAGTGTGAGCCAGGACATTTACAGCAAATAAGGATACACAACAGTTCATTCAGAGATAGATTTGCCATTCACTGCATTATATTGTTAGTTGAATGAGATAGATCTACAGCGATGCTTCAATGCATTAGATTAGCTTTGTTTTAGTGTCTACTGTTCATTGCTCCACCGTGGGAAATTCAGTCAACAGTGCACAGTTCCGAAGAAACCGATGCTGCTGTGCATAATCATTGATGCATTGACGATCGTTCATTGTCAATGTCACTGTCAGAAAAACAACAACTGTATCTTTCATCGTCACCACTACACAATGGCTCGTAGGCCTATTTTCCTATGACACTGAACACGGTTTCGGAGACACTCAGACAGTACTGCCTGGCCCATAGATCTAGATCTACCCTTGCTCTCACTTTCTAACAAATGTATTATTGCAATATAATCTGACACACACTCACACACCGAGGCGCACAAACGAACACACACACCGTGGGACACACAAACTACACGCACACAACGGATGAATCTTGCTCTTACCTGTTGGATGATCCAAACCGATTAAAATCAGCGACAGGAAGATGTACAAGCCAAATTTGTACAGTCGCTGATGTAAAAAGTGGAAATTTAGTCAATGTTCATAGCAAATCTCCCGACTCAAGGTAGATCGTGTCCCAAATCAGCTGTGCCGGTCACTTCACGACTTGTATTTGAACCCCCTCCAAAGCGCAATCAATGTTTCAACTTCTTTGTCGACATCATTCTTTGGTTCATGCGTCGGACTGCCGAATATTTGATTTTTTTGTACAGCAAAATCAAAGACTGTCATGGCGGCCGCCATTTGTGTTTTTGCAATAGTTCGAAACTAAGGAATTTGGTCCTCCTCGGAGGAGGACCAAATTTGGGCAAGTTAGTCACCAACTTAGGTCGGAACATTTGAAAATATCGTGCCATGCATTGCGCACTAGAGCGATAGTTTCGAACTTTGGATTTAGTTCCCAACTAGCTTGATAGTCTCCATTCATGCATTCCACTACATAACATAGATGATAGTGTGTAGGGATGACACTGCCCCGTGCATCATGTAGAACTGTTCGGCCTCTGACCTCGCTATGCCCCACGGACTTTCGAGCACGATACACGATTCAAGTATAATGTAAGTTATTTTTAGCCATGTATGGCGGCCTTATCGATTTCTACGGTAAACATCCACGGTTTGCGAAATAGAGCAAAACGGAAAGCTTTTTTTTACAATTTGAGAAAACAACAATTTGATATAATTTGTTTACAAGAGACGTATGTTACAGAGGCAGATGTTGATCAATGGGAAAGAGAATGGGGAGGGAAATTATTTTATTCATCTGCAACGAACCACAGCCTGGGCCAAATGATTTTGGTTCGAAAGAATTTTCCGTATGATGTTAAGTGTGTTGAGAAATCTAAAAGAGTACAGGAACTTAAGGTTCACTTGGATGATGAAATTCTGTATATTATCAATGTTTACAGTCCCACAACTGTCAATGAAAGAAGATCATTTTATAAGTTTCTCATGAATTATATGATTGAAAAAAACGATGTTAGAAAAATAGTTTGCGGAGATTTTAATTGTGTGTTAGACAATAATTTGGACATTATAAGTGGAGGAAAACATTGTGAAATAGACGTAAACAATTTTAAGAGTTGATTGAATGAACAAGGTTTGAATGATGTATGGCGTTTGTTTCAGAGTTTACGTGGTCTCGCAAGGCACCTTTTATTGCGAGGAGACTCGATTATATTTTAGCATGTGATGCCGTATTAAACCGTTCTATTAATTGTAAAATACAATCAGTTGCACAAACCGACCACAGAATGGTAATTATGTATTATAATTTAACACATATAGTAAGAGGTCCTTCGTATTGGAAATTTAATGACAGCCGTTTGCGTGATTCTGAGTTTGTTAACAAAATGAATGTGTTTTTGGAACAGTATATGAATGATCATTTCGAGGACAACCCCCACGACAAATGGGATTTCTGTAAAATTCAGATAAGGGAATTCTGCATACGATTTAGTAAAAATAAACATAAGCAAAACATTGATAATAAATTTATGTTGCAAAAGCAATTTAACGAAACAGATAAGAAATTGTCAATTGATACACAAAATCAGGATTTGTTGATACAAAGAGAAAATGTGAAGCACAAAATTGAAATATTCAATATTCAAGGAGCAAAGAGTGCACAAGTAAGATCGCGAGAAAGATTTATTGAACAGGGTGAGAAAAACACTCGCTACTTCTTGAATCTTGAAAAGGTAAGAGCAAACGTTAAGATAATGGACAAATTAATGGATGATTCCGGGAATATGATCACATCACAAGAAGAAATAATGAAAGAGCAAGAACAAATTTACCACGATGTATTTGGAAAAAAATATTGATTTTGACGAAAATAAAGCTGAACGTGAAGTTGATGGATTGAATATCCCACAGTTAACACAAGAACAGAAAGTTGACATGGACCGTGAATTTACTATTGAAGAAATTGGCAGAGCATTACAGTTATTAAGGAACGGATCATCGCCAGGTTTGGACGGGCTTACAGCTAGTTTCGTGAAGTTTTTTTGGCCGAGACTAAATACGATGGTTTTCAATTCTCTACAAACATCCTTTCAAGTCAGTGAGATGTCGACTACACAAAAAAGAGCAGTTATTTCCTTACTCCACAAAGGAAAAGATTTACCACGGGACAGCCTAATTAATTGGAGACCAATTTCGCTAACAAATACTGACTATAAAATATTTGCAAAGTGTTTAGCAATTCGTCTCGCATCTGTCATTACTGATATTATTTCAGAAGATCAAGTCGGTTTTATTAAAGGGAGACAATCAAGCGATGTTATTCGATTGATTGATGACGTAACAGATTTTATGAATCAGAAAAATGAACCAGGCATTTTACTTGCCCTTGACTTTTCACGTGCTTTTGACTCAATTTCCAAAGATTATATGTATTGGGCATTTAGAAAATTTGGTTTCGGTGATAACTTTTTGAATTCCGTAAAAATGTTAACGAATAATACCACAAGTTGCATCAATTACATGGGATGGATCTCTGAGGAATTCGACGTATTAACCGGAATTCGTCAGGGATGTAATTTTTCACCGATGGCCTTTGTCCTTGGCCTAGAACTTTTAGCCATTAAGATACGCAGTGACCCAAATATAAAAGGCTTAAAGTGTGTCTAAACCCTGCAAGTACAGGTTTGAGTGTGTGTAGAGGGGTTCCAGTTACGACATTTTTCTGCACTTTAACCGCTCTGCGCTCAGCCGTTCGCCAACTGGCATGCGTACTAAATTTGCTCATCCGGACTTTGCCGAGAAAACCCGAGAACTCCCGACGCGCCTGCAAGTGCCTGTGACGTAGACATGGGAAGAGAGCACAATGGACGACAGTCGTGGCGCACAAAACGTGGTGAACCACAATCGTGTTGTTCCATACAATGTTCGAGCCTCCAGCTCGAGAACATGGGGGGAACTTGGAGGAAAATCATGTAGCTAACAACAACGGCATCATTAATCGCCTTGGGAATACAGAATGGTGAGTTACGAAGTAGAGGTTTATTTTGGGTACACGCAACCAAGGACAGGAAAATATGACCAAATGTGTCAAGCTTCTAGATCTAGATCTGAAGCTGCGTTTGTATACCTTTTGTGTGGGTGTTTGTGTTCGTGAACTAGGCCTCCAAAATGAACATTTTACAGAAGCAAACTCACTTAGATCGGCACGAACGAAGTTTTGACGAAGGCGAATTTGGAAGTCCCGTGTGTTTACATTTTGAGTGGGGGGGGGGGGGGGGGGGGGTCACTGACGAGAAAAGTGGCAAGTTACATTTGTATAACTAATCTAATTGTTTCTTTCCAATGAAATCTAAGAATACTTCCCACGTCTGTGCATTCGCATCACTTCTTCTTCTTCTTCTTCGTTCATGGGCTTAGACTCCCACGTACACTCGTGTTTTTTGCACGAGTGGAATTTTACGTGTATGGCCGTTTTTTACCCCGCCATTTAGGCAGCCATACGCCGCTTTCGGAGGACACTCAGTCGGATGGAGACGGCAAGTGAAGTTTGTTTGTGATACTTTCAGGTGTGAATGTGGCAACTGTGTGGAGATGCAGAAAGTGGAGGAATGCAACTGCTGCACAGAGTCTACACAAATTATGGAGAAGCTGAACAGTCGCAGGTATGTATTTTTTTCACTTAGCATGTTATTGGTTTGGAAGATTAAGGTTATCCTCATTATTTATTTAAATTATGTTTATATTTATTGAAAAGAGCAAAGGAAAAGTGTGAATATTTTGTAACATAGATGCAGAGGTTATTCATTACTATTACAAGTATGTAAAACCTTAACTTCATAGTGGCGATTAGAAGTTTGTTTCTTATACTAAGGTTTTAGTTAACAATAAGTTATAACAATACTCTTATGTTTGCAGACCTCCCGAAAAACCTGGCATTACATGCATCACGCAGCTCCCATCATTTGAAAGCGTCTGTCTGAACCCAGATGTGCTGGAGACAGCATACTACCAGTACCGGGAGGAGCATGTGACTTTACAGGCTACTCTTGAGGAGTAAGTGACACATTTCAGGTGTTTGGATAAGCTTTATTTGTTCGCGTAATAGTGTCAAATTGATGCTATTCTGGAAATGTACCATTTGTTTGCAAACACCTCGAGGTTTGAACACCTCAAGGTTTGTTCCACATGACATACAAACATAACCCGAACACCCATTCCTTCACACACCAAGTCCTGAAGAATACGATGACAGCAGCATTCTTTTAATGTGCAGGTGTAAAGCAATCCTTGATGTTCATCTCTAAATAAATATTTTAACAATATTGAAAATGTGTCCATTAATAAAAACAAAACAAAAAAACCATTAAATTTTAAAATCACACACAAGTGCAGGCAAGATATAATGTACATATGTGTCAGGCAGTATATTTTGACTTATAACTTCATTTGTGTCCTATAAAAGCTAACAATTCAATGACACTGACTTGTGACAGCATACCAAAAATGCAGTATTCTTCCAAGCCAACATTGGCTACAAAACGGCCCATGACAGTACAGTTTTCATAAGCCAATTAAAACTTGCCATACAAACAATAGGCACTTTAATGAAGCATATTTTAACAAATAATAAGCAGGCAACTGATTCCTGCACAGGCACATGAAAAGATTATTCTTTTAAAGGACACAAACAAATGAAGTTATAAGTCAAAATATACTGCCTGCCACACATATACTAATACACAACAGTAAATTCTTTTTTTATCCTCGGATCTCTCCACACTGAAGTCCAGAAGTCTGTCATAGCTTAATTACACACTCTGTGTGAAACAAGATATTAAAACATAATGCTGGGAAGAAAAAAACTATTTTTGTAAAGTACATTTTCAACATAAATAGCTAGGTAAAATAACAGATTTACAAGGATCTTGTCATACTGGAACGCACAAGACAATATCACACACATACTCATAATTGAAAGAAGCCATTCTATCCATCCCACTGTATTAACGGGGAACAAGTGTTCCTCCCTCGACACCTTTTGCACGAACACCATGACGGAGTACGCAACAAACCCTCATGTCAGATTCTTTTATTATTTTCCAGGAAGTACCGCTACATAGCATACAGACAGCTGGTGAGGTGGTGTCATGGTGTGCTAGGGAGGAAAGTGAGGATACCTCTACCTTCTTGTGCAGTACAGGCCATCAGAGATGCATTCCCTGATGAGGGTACATACAGAGGTTTTGAGTGGCCGCAGCTGGAATGAAAATGGTGACATGAAAATGTATTTGTAATCCAATGTGTCACTTAAAAAATAAAAGAGAAAATGCTATAATCCCTTGCAATTGCATTTTGTTCTGTACTGTCGTTGATGTCAACATCAGTGGAAACATTTGAGATCAGTTAGGGTATCTCGTACTGTATGGTGCAGCAGCTTCTTCTCTGGATGGGTGGTGATTGGAAGCGGCCAAGAAGTCTGGTTTGTCACGAAATTTCTCCGGGAGGGAAGCTTCTAGGGCCCCTGGATCCTCTGTCAGGTTTTCAAAGAGATGTTCAAGCAATCTTGAAACGTAACCTGTAAATGTAACAGTGGATAGCTCAGGATGAGATAATCATGAACAGTCATTATCAGTACTCAACCAAGTTCATGCTTACAGAAATGCATATAAGGAAGAATGCTGCAGTTCTAGCGGTTACCCAACTGGGAAAATCTTGCCTGTAAATGAAATATTTCTCTCTCTCTATTTTTTCCGCTGCAGTTGTGTGCGTGTTCACATGTGTAAATTGCCAGAATTCCGACAGAAAATATAGGATTGAGAAAAGAAGAGTATCTTCACTTATGTGTGTGTGCGTGGGTATGCTAAAAGCCAGCAGTCAGTTGTTACCCAGCATGTCACTTATCATAAGTTGGTGGCCCTTTGCCTTTGGACTTCCTCACACTGTACTCTCCTTTCTTTGCTTTTGGGAATGTGACGATCAACTTCGGATTTCCTTCCTCATCAACCGCATCACCTCTGTCCCCATTTTCGTTGTAATGCAGAGCGGCAAGGAACAGCCTGAAAACAGGCTACAAATTAATATGCACAGAATCAATCACTCCCATTCATAATTCCACACTTGAATATAAATATATATATTCATATTACCTTATATCTTTTAATATCAATAAAAATGGATGTAAGTGTGTTTGTCTGTCTGTGGTGGTAAGCGGCAAGAACAAAATATTGTGCATGCGCACTGCCAGGGAGCCATATATGTGCACCCCTTAGTTTTTCTTTTTTTTTTTCCTTTCCCTTACGATAAACTTTAATATAATATAATAAGCCCTTTCTTCCCTCCTGTCTCTGTGTCTCCCTCACCCTCTCTGTCTCTCTCATACTCTCACCAATCTTTAAAGAAGAGCGATGTTTACCTGAAGATAGGCTCAGCACCTGGGTAGCTTGGTTGCTGGTCTCAATCTCATCTACCTGCATTAGGTCACTTGTCTCAAGACATGGTGCAATTGATGGCCCAGGTTCCTCGTTTTGAGTCCTCTTTATCCTCTCTATGCTCTGCACACACATCACAATACATTTCCTCAATCTACCGAGTCGTCAATCATTTATTGGCAAGAGAGAGACAGAGAGAGAGAGAGAGAGAGAGAGAGAGAGAGAGAGAGTCTCTTATAGTCCCCCCCCCTCCCCTACACATATTCACACGGACAGTCATACTTTACATAAACGATGGAGAGGCAATGCACTCTGCCGTTAAATCATGTTAAAAAATTAACAGGGACAGACATACCTAACAAAAACGATGGATAAACTACGCACTCATCCGTTATTTCATGTTAAAAAGGCACAATCACTGCCGAGAGAAACATAGGCCTATATATATAGTACTTGCCTTCAACACTTTTCTTTTTCGTCGCCTCTTTCTCCGGTTGAATATTTCTTCGTCAGCCGTCTCCATTGTCCTTTTTGCTGCATTCAATTTCTTCTGCACATCGAAGCACGTTAGTGGAATCACTGTCGGAACAGCATCTTCCTTTAACCTCCGACATGGACGATATCCGAGTTCGGATTCGAACAAAGGCAGTGCAGTGTAGTCTACTACTGGTCTGCAAATGCATCGTCGGCAAAATGTTGTCCGCATATTGCCTTGTGGTATTTTGGTTGTGAAAAACCTTTTTTGTTTACGTTTTCACAAAGTCAATCCACGCTGTTCTTATGTGAGAGACTTCAGGGAACTTGTGAGAACTTATTTCTTGTTTGCTGAGGTAATATTGCAACCGTAAACAGCGCAGTCTTCCCATGCTGACAGGCACTCGTGTTTGCAGTTAGATCTAGATCAAAATCGCGCTGCTGTTTCCCATGTCTACGTCATCAGCCGAATATTCTATTTTTAGCGTCATCGTCTTGTTTCAGCTGAAGGCTGGCACAGTGCGAGCTTTTCCGGTCTTTTCCCACAAGCTGCGTCTGCTCCTCGCGTCTTCGGGCTTTTTGAGCGGTGGGGATGGAATACATCTGAGTGTATGTTTGCATTGGTAATAAGGGTTTTGGTTTGAAAAATGGGGTTTAGATACACTTTAAAATTCCCGTCATTTCATTCAAAGACCAATTTGGAATATATTTTAAAATTGACAATGTATGCCGACGACGTAACAATGTTCCTTAAAGATAAACACGATCTCCAACAAGTACTGTTAATAGTAAAGCAGTTTTCATGTATTTCAAATTTACATCTGAATGAAAATAAAACAGAGGCAATGTGGCTAGGATCCATGAAGAACAGTCTTGAGCAATATTGTAATATAACATGGAAAAAACAGTTAAAAATTCTGGGTATAATATTTAGAAACGATATCAGTGCTTCTGACATTGAAGAGAATTGGTCAGTGCGGTTTGATAGAATTGAAAGAATTGTTGGAATGTGGTCAAAACGGAATTTAAGCATTAGTGGTAAATTGTGTATAATTAAAACTTTTTTGATATCCCAGTTTGTATATGTTTTGCAGGCACTCTCTGCACCGACAAAAGTGCTTAATAGATTAAATACTATCCTTTTTAAATTTTTGTGGAAACGGAAGTACTCAAATAGTAAAGCTTTTGAAAAGGTGAAACGAACAGTTGTATGTAATAAAATAGAAATAGGCGGTATTAACATGATAAATATGCATGATATGCAGACATCCTTTTTGTTATGTTGGGCAGCCAGGTTACAACAAACAGATTTTGCAAATTGGCAATTGATTCCAAGACATTATTTTGAGGTTCTTGGAAGCCAGCTGTGTTGCTTTAAATCAACTGTCAAACCGAAACAGTTTATTGGTCTGTCCAGAGTTAAATCAAAATTTTGGCAACAAGTTTTAAAAACATGGATTGAGAACAGATATTTATTTCCTGTTCAAAAAGAAAGTATTTTTGATCAATGTTTGTGGAATAATGCAGATATTATTTTTAGAAAGAATGTGTTGTGTTTTGATAAATGGATTGAAGCCGGTGTGAATTGTGTACGTGATGTATGGATAGACGAAAATATTGTGTCATTTGAACATATTTGTGCCATTGTCGGATATAGTGCCACAAGGCTGTTTGAGTACAACGCTTTGCACACGGCCCTCTGCGCGCGAGCACTGCGAGACAACACAGTTAAAGAAGACGCGGGTGACGAGCCTCCTGCGACCTGTTTTCAGGGCGTGCTAAATAACCCTTCCCCGAAGAAATTTCGTGCGATATTAAAGGCACAGTAAGCCTCCCGTAAACCATCACAGAGCTCCCCGAGCGTCTAAATACAGTACAACCCAGCCAGCAAGACATTAGCGGCCGATAATCGGCCGAACACCCTTCAAAAAGTCGGGCCGGTGACGTCAAAACATACGACGCGGGTGTTGGCCCGACTAACTTTTGCAAAGAGGCAACGAGGCGGCCGATAGGCGGCCGAACACCTGCACTATGGCGGCACGCATCCGGTCCGATGTTAATCGGCCCGATGACTTGTTTGACCTGCGGTCCGACACCTTATGCCGACATCGGGAAGATATCGATTTCAGCGGGAAGACATCGGGACGATGTCGGCATAAGGTGTCGGGCCGCAGGTCCAACAAGCCATCGGGCCGATTAACATCGGACCGGATGCGTGCCGCCATAGTACAGGTGTTCGGCCGCCTGTCGGCCTCCTCGTTGCCTCTTTGCAAAAGTTAGTCGGGCCAACACCCGCGTCGTATCTTTTGACGTCACCTGCCCGACTTTTTGAAGGGTGTTCGGCCGACTATCGGCCGCTAATGTCTTGCTGGCTGGGTGCAGCTACAGATACAGCAGTATGTACCACCACCACCCCCCCCCCACCCCAAGTGTAACAGTGCAAAATTCACTTACAGCTACAGCAGTATAACCCCAATCCCCCCCAGTGTTACAGTGGAAAACAAACCTACAGATACAGCAGTGTGTACAACCCCCCCCCCCCCCCCCCCCAGTGTAACAGTGCAAAACACATCAGCTACAGCAGTATGTAGAACCCCCCGCCCCTACCGCCCTCACTGTAACAGTACAAAACACACCTACAGCTACAGATACAGCCGTATACACCCCCCCCCCCCTCAGTATTACAGTATAAAACACACCTACAGCAACAGATTCAGCAGTATATACAACCCCCCAAGTGTAACAGTGCAAAAATTACTTACAGCTACAGCTACAGCAGTATGTACACCTCCCCTCCCCCTTAGTAACAGTGCAAAACACACCTACAGCTACAGCAGTATGTACAACCCCCCCCCCCCCCCACCACGGTAACAGTACAAAACTCATTTACAGCTACAGATTCAGAATTATGTACATCCCCCTCCCCCCGCTGCCACCACTGTAACAGTACAAAACATACCTACAGCTTCAGATACAGCAGTATGTACAACACTCAACCGCCTTCCCCCGTGTAGAGTGCAAAACACACCTAGACCTACAGATACAGCAGTATGTTCAACCCCCCCCCCCCCCTCCCCGCCTACTGTAACAGTACATAACACACCTACAGCTACATCAGTATGTACAAACCGCCCCCCCCCCCCCCCCAAGTGTAACAGTACAAAACACGCCTACAGCTACAGATAGATCAGTATGTACCCCCCCCCCTCCCAAGTGTTACAATGCAATACCTACAGCTACAGATACATCAGTATGTACACCCCACCCCCCAAGTGTAACAGTGCAAACCACACTTACAGCTACAGATTCAGCAGTATGTACTCCACCCCCCCCCCCCCCTGTAACAGTGCAAAAATCACTAACAGCTACAGCAGTATACCCCCCCTCCCCGTACAGCTACAGCAGTATAAACAAGAAGGGCAAAGCCCATACGACTCACATGCTTGACCTTTACATGACCTTGGCCTTCAGGGTCAAGGTCAAACAACTAAACCTAGCAATGACATCATATACTAAGAACTGCTTTACACATTTTTTCTACCAAAATACATGTGACCTTGACCCAAGGTCAAGGTCATCCAAGGTCATGCAACACAAAGCTGTTAATTCAAGACATAGGAAGTACAATGGTGCTTATTGGCTCTTTCTACCATGAGATATGGTCACTTTTAGTGGTTCACTACCTTATTTTGGTCACATTTCATAAGGGTCAAAGTGACCTTGACCTTGATCATATGTGACCAAATGTGTCTCATGATGAAAGCATAACATGTGCCACACATAATTTTTAAGTTTGAAACAGTTATCTTCCATAGTTCAGGGTCAAGGTCACTTCAAAATATGTATACAATCCAACTTTGAAGAGCTCCTGTGACCTTGACCTTGAAGCAAGGTAAACCAAACTGGTATCAAAAGATGGGGCTTACTTTGCCCTATATATCATATATAGGTGAGGTATTCAATCTCAAAAACTTCAGAGAAAATGTGAAAAATGTGAAAAATAGCTGTTTTTTAGAACACATTTATGGCCCCTGCGACCTTGACCTTGAAGCAAGGTCAAGATGCTATGTATGTTTTTTGGGGCCTTGTCATCATACACCATCTTGCCAAATTTGGTACTGATAGACTGAATAGTGTCCAAGAAATATCCAACGTTAAAGTTTTCCGGACGTCCGGACGGACGGACGGACGACTCGGGTGAGTACATAGACTCACTTTTGCTTCGCATGTGAGTCAAAAATCACTAACAGCTACAGCAGTATGTACCCCCTCCCCCCTCCCCGTACAGCTACAGCAGTATATCATGCAGCTACAGATACAGCAGTATGTACCACCCCCCCACCCCCCCAAGTGTAACAGTGCAAAATTCACTTACAGCTACAGCAGTACAACCCCCCCCCCCCTCCCCCCAGTGTTACAGTGGAAAACAAACCTACAGATACAGCAGTGTGTACAACCCTCCCCCAATCCAAGTGTAACAGTGTAAAAAACACCTACAGCTACAGCAGTATGTACACCCCACCCCCCCTCCCAACTGTAACAGCTCAAATCGCACCTACTGCTACAGATACAGCAGTGTGTTCAATCCCCCTCCCCCCCCCCCCCCCGTGTAACAGTGCAAAACACACCTACAGCTACAGATTATGAGATACAGCAGTATGTACAACCCCCCCCCCCCCCCCCACTGCAACGGTACAGAACTCATTTACAGCTACAGATTCAGAATTATGTACACCCCCCCTCCCCCCGCTGCCACCAATGTAACAGTACAAAACTTCCCTACAGCAGTATGTACAACACTCCACCGCCTTCCCCCGTGTAGAGTGCAAAACACACTTAGAGCTACAGATACAGCAGTATGTTCAACCCCCCCCCCCCCCCCCCCCTGTGTGCAAAACACACCTACAGCTACATATACAGCAGTATGTTCAACCCCCCCTCCCCCCCTACTGTAACAGTACATAACACACCTACAGCTACAGATACATCAGTATGTACAACCGCCCCCCCCCCCCCAAGTGTAACAGTACAAAACACACCTCCAGCTACAGATTCAGCAGTATGTACACCCCCCCCCCCTCCCCAGTGTTACTGTGCAAAACACACCTACAGCTACAGATTCAGCAGTATGTACACCCCCCCCCCCCCCCCCAAGTGTGCATCAGTGCAAAACACACCACCAGCTACAGATAGATCAGTATGTACCCCCCCCCCCCCCAAGTGTTACAATGCAATACACACACCTACAGCTACAGATACATCAGTATACATACACCCCACCCCCCAAGTGTAACAGTGCAAACCACACTTACAGCTACAGATTCAGCAGTATGTACTCCACCCCCCCCCCCCCCCCCCCCCTGTAACAGTGCAAAAATCACTAACAGCTACAGCAGTATACCCCCCCTCCCCGTACAGCTACAGCAGTATAAACAAGAAGGGCAAAGCCCATACGACTCACATGCTTGACCTTTACATGACCTTGGCCTTCAGGGTCAAGGTCAAACAACTAAACCTAGCAATGACATCATATACTAAGAACTGCTTTACACATTTTTTCTACCAAAATACATGTGACCTTGACCCAAGGTCAAGGTCATCCAAGGTCATGCAACACAAAGCTGTTAATTCAAGACATAGGAAGTACAATGGTGCTTATTGGCTCTTTCTACCATGAGATATGGTCACTTTTAGTGGTTCACTACCTTATTTTGGTCACATTTCATAAGGGTCAAAGTGACCTTGACCTTGATCATATGTGACCAAATGTGTCTCATGATGAAAGCATAACATGTGCCACACATAATTTTTAAGTTTGAAACAGTTATCTTCCATAGTTCAGGGTCAAGGTCACTTCAAAATATGTATACAATCCAACTTTGAAGAGCTCCTGTGACCTTGACCTTGAAGCAAGGTAAACCAAACTGGTATCAAAAGATGGGGCTTACTTTGCCCTATATATCATATATAGGTGAGGTATTCAATCTCAAAAACTTCAGAGAAAATGTGAAAAATGTGAAAAATAGCTGTTTTTTAGAACACATTTATGGCCCCTGCGACCTTGACCTTGAAGCAAGGTCAAGATGCTATGTATGTTTTTTGGGGCCTTGTCATCATACACCATCTTGCCAAATTTGGTACTGATAGACTGAATAGTGTCCAAGAAATATCCAACGTTAAAGTTTTTCGGACGTCCGGACGGACGGACGACTCGGGTGAGTACATAGACTCACTTTTGCTTCGCATGTGAGTCAAAAATCACTAACAGCTACAGCAGTATGTACCCCCCCTCCCCGTACAGCTACAGCAGTATATCATGCAGCTACAGATACAGCAGTATGTACCACCCCCCCCCCCCCCCCCAAGTGTAACAGTGCAAAATTCACTTACAGCTACGGCAGTACAACCCCCCCCCCCCCCCAGTGTTACAGTGGAAAACAAACCTACAGATACAGCAGTGTGTACAACCCTCCCCCAATCCAAGTGTAACAGTGTAAAACACACCTACAGCTACATATACAGCAGTATGTTCAACCCCCCCTCCCAACTGTAACAGCTCAAATCGCACCTACTGCTACAGATACAGCAGTGTGTTCAACCCCCCTCCCCCCCCCCCCCCCCGTGTAACAGTGCAAAACACACCTACAGCTACAGATTATGAGATACAGCAGTATGTACAACCCCCCCCCCCCCCCACTGCAACAGTACAGAACTCATTTACAGCTACAGATTCAGAATTATGTACACCCCCCCTCCCCCCGCTGCCACCAATGTAACAGTACAAAACTTCCCTACAGCAGTATGTACAACACTCCACCGCCTTCCCCCGTGTAGAGTGCAAAACACACTTAGAGCTACAGATACAGCAGTATGTTCAACCCCCCCCCCCCCCCCCCCTGTGTGCAAAACACACCTACAGCTACATATACAGCAGTATGTTCAACCCCCCCTCCCCCCCTACTGTAACAGTACATAACACACCTACAGCTACAGATACATCAGTATGTACAACCGCCCCCCCCCCCCCCCCCAAGTGTAACAGTACAAAACACACCTCCAGCTACAGATTCAGCAGTATGTACACCCCCCCCCCTCCCCAGTGTTACTGTGCAAAACACACCTACAGCTACAGATTCAGCAGTATGTACACCCCCCCCCCCCCCCCCCAAGTGTGCATCAGTGCAAAACACACCACCAGCTACAGATAGATCAATATGTACCCCCCCCCCAAGTGTTACAATGCAATACACACACCTACAGCTACAGATACATCAGTATACATACACCCCACCCCCCAAGTGTAACAGTGCAAACCACACTTACAGCTACAGATTCAGCAGTATCATGAGTATGTACTCCACCCCCCCCCCCCCCTGTAACAGGACAAAACACCTACATCTACATATACAGATACAGCAGTATGTACTCCCCCCCCCCCCCCCACTGTATAACAGCAAAACTAACATTAAAGCAAGAAAAACCAAAATCACTTACTCGCTGGATCCGTCGGTTGTTCTCGAGTTGACGTTAACAGCTTTCATCCGTCCTTGGCTACACAATTTTAACTTGTCAACTATCACCGCCACCACGTGGCACTGGGACCAGCACTCAGATTGAGATCCCGAGGCGACATTCGTCTCGGATAACATATCATCAATGTGCTGTACAACATTCGCAAGAATGTCTCTTCTTTCGATATTAACTTGAACTAAGAAAACAAATAAACTTCGGTCACGCGGGAAAGTAGCAGCTAGCCGGCCATGTTCACACTCAATCTTGTTTGTACCGTAAGGAAAGCTATAAGAGTATTTCAAGTATATATGATGGCGTATTTTTAAAATGTAAAACTCATGGTTTGAGCTCATGCTGTATTTGATTGCAAATATACAAACAAAACTTACAATTAATTATCCTACTCCTATGTGAAAAAGTCAACAAATATGAATAATTTAGTTTCGCATTTGCAGAGTCATGTCACGCCGTTCCCGACGCTTGAACAGGGGACGTAACAAATGTTAAAATAATGATAATAAATTCAAGTTGTTATCTCCCGTAACTCTGCATATTTTTATCGACAGCAACATTGCGTCGGGCCGATGTCGGGGTTTATTACGTACATTTGCCGAGTTTTACACACAGGCAAACTATATCGGCGCGACAACGGACGTCGACACACGACATTTGACGACGTCACCCGACTGAAATCGTCAGTCGGCCGACGAAAGCTTGCTAGCTGGGAAGCATACTTCCATTTGAACGCTCACCGAACGGGAACATCCTGGCTGCTTTCTGTCGAGCGTGAGACATTTTCCAAGAATTTATTTTCGTGGACTTGCTCCTCTACAACAATGGCGCCTCGTTTTGGTGCTGGACCTAACTTTTAAAATCTAAATAATAAATTGACAGCTTGTTACACAAACATTCTTTAATCATAAAAGAATTCGTTTTTCATCAAGACAAGATCAGAACAATTCGAAGTTGTGAAAGTTTAAAAAAAGAAAAGCCCGGAAGCAGGGTCACGCAAGGGTCGTAGCAGACGACGGCCCGGTTTATCAGTGCAAATCGCCGTTCCTCTCAACAGTCAAAAGCCATCGCTAGAGTTCTTGTGAACCACAGCCGTTGTTTCGTGCATAAAAAACGTGCTATTGTAGATAAGCTCACGTCGAGTCGCATTCAAATGACTAACTATGACGACTGCATTGTGAAAAGGGGGAAAACTGGACCACACGGGTTCACGATGGCTCAGGGGTAAGATAAACCATGCAAAAATAAATTCTTTGAAAATTGTTCGCTCTTTACGGAGGGCACCTAGGATGTTCTCAATTGGTGAGTGTTTAAATGAAATGGTGTTTGTACTGTGTGTAAAAGCCTGACCGTATCTGTGATGGTTTACGGGAGGCTTACTCTGCCTTTAACGCAATCCAAAGCCAGTGAACCCTGCTCTGTAAAATTTTGGTCCCACAAATATAACATTTGCATTGACGAAAAGTATTGGGTCCTGGCAAGTGCATGTACAAGCGAAGAAAGATTAAAGTTACTCCAATGGAAAATTTTACATAATATTTATCCAACAAATATTTTATTGCATAAAATGAAGTTAAAAGAAAATAGTTTATGTAGTCTTTGTAATGAAATGGATTATATTGAACACTTCTTTTGGAAATGTAGCAAAATGAAATTGTTTTGGGAAAGTGTTAGAAGATGTATATTTGTTAATACGGGATGTATTGTTTGGTTATTCTCCAGAAGTGCAAACCCCCACAAACAAAATTATTAATCATATTTTGCTCATTTCAAAAATGTGTATCAGTAAGTACAGATATGGTAGGCCTATTGATATAAATGTGATGTTAGGATATGAATTAGCGTTGAGATATTTCAGCATTGTATAAATGGTGAAGGATGAATGTTGATACGTTTTAGACGGATGCTTAAATTTTTTGATTAAAAGCCCCACAATGATGTGCTTGGCAAATTTAAAAAAAAAAAAAGTTGTCATGCTGCATTTTAAGTACAATTTCCAATGATAAACAGTGTCAATTTTAGATCTGCATATTATTATAATTTTGTTTAACATGCACATACATTTTAAATGAATTGATGAACCATTCAGCACATGTTTAGTTGCATTATGTGCGACATATAATTTTTTTTGAAGCTGTCTGTGTTTGTTTTATGCTTAAGAAAAATAGGCAGTGAGTTCCATAGGACCGCACCTGAATAAAGAAGGCTTGATTTGAAAAAAAAAAAAAAAGAAAAGCAGGAAAGATGGAAACAGATACCGATACATATGTTTTCGAAGCTTGGTGAAAGGTTGTGTTGCTTCCAATCTAACACCACGGTAAATTTTTTTAAAGGATTGGGATTAATTAAAAATGTATTTTGGAAACAAGTTTTAATTTGTTGGTTGAAAAATAAGGACATGATTCAGAGAGCAGTAGGTGGAGAAATGTTATTAAGTGATACGTGTTTATGGAACAGCAGTGATATAATCTATTGCGGCCAAACCCTGTTTTTTAGCGACTGGATTAAAGCAGGCGTTTGTCGAGTAAAGGATGTATATGTTGGTAATGAGATTTTGCCCTTTAATATTATGCAGCAGAAGGTTGGATGTAAGCCCACAAGATTCTTTGAATATAGGGTGATTTGTACAGCAGTTAAAGCAGCAACACTACGCTCTGCAAATGTATGTGGATTCAACGATTTAAAGAACCTGAGTAAGCCTTGTCAATTTCGCAAATTAATTATAAAGGAAAAATATGTGGAGCCGGTTGTAGTTAAATTTTGGGAACATAAATTTGATTTCAGGCCGGGAAAAGAGCAATGGTTAATGGTAAACAAAGTAACCACTGAAACAAGATTGCGAATGTTGCATTGGAAAATATTGCACAATATTTACCCCACAAATACTTTATTGTATAAAATAGGCATTTCCGTGAGTAATTGCTGTACTCACTGTGAGAACGAAATTGATTATATTGAACATTTTTTTACTTTTGCCCGAAAATTATGTCCATTTGGAAATGCGTTGAGGATAAAGTGAATTGTAAATATAATATGATTATTAAAATTACCGTAAAGGAAGTTTTTTTGGGCGTATTGGAAAATTCACAAAGTTCCAAGGCACTAATAAGTTATGTGAATTATTTGATTGTGATAGCCAAAATGTGTGTTGGTATTTATAGATATGGCTCCCCTCTGGATATTGTATGCATTTTTGAGAGGGAATTGTTATATAGAAAAGTTGTTTAAAATACATTTAGATATAGTAATGTTAATGTTATAGTAAAAACATTAGCCTACTTTAAAAAAATAAAAAAAAATAAAAAAAGGATCAATGAAGAAGGATGCTCCCCGCCAACAACAAAAACAAAAAACAAAACAAAAAAAAAGGCAAAAAAGAAAGGGTTGAAGCAGCCTGCATGCAACTGAGATTTAAAAAAAAAAAAAAATAAAAAAATAAAAAACAAGGTGAAAAAGAAGAACAAAGGGAAGGGGAAAGGGAGCTAAATCTGATGGGCGTAAAAGGCAGGTTCTATTGTATCTGAATGAATGCGTGTCTGTAACAGTTCCAAGCCTGAAACATATAATCGCTACTTGGAACTACGTGTTTGTGTACGCGCTTCTCATAACTTTTACGAATCTCAAACGTCGTGCGTAGGATTCAAGTGTCAGAGATATTAATAATGGTGTGTGCACGCGCCTCATCAGTTTGTCGTATCTCATCTATCTGAATCCTGTTGAAGCGTTCGTCACTCAGAGATGTTTGGGTGCTCGCGTCTCACAAGCTTTAATATCTCATTACACTGTAAATTATGTTTCAAGTCTTTAACAAAATGTCGTCAATGAAAGCTATTTCTGTGCCCACTTGTCTCATTGGCTTTAATATCTCATTAACATCTGAACTATTGTGTCTATTTCAAGCTTCAACTGCATGTACGTTCGTCACAAAGAACATTATTGTCGGTATTTGAATGACGATATGTGTCTAAGTTTCAAAAATAAAACGTTGTTTCCGTTCACTGATGACGCTCTGTGACAGTATTGCTTTCAGTGTCAACACTCCTCCGCTCTGACAGCACGTGCGCAATCCTTTTGATTGACACGGATTGAATCTTATCTTGATCTTCCGATTGTCTCATTAGCATAATGTGTATTTCCGTCCTTTGCAAATACTATCAGGGGGACGTTCTTGAGAAAAACAAAAGAAAAAAAAAAAAAAAAAAAAATTTCTGTAGAAGGATCTCATGATCCACGAGGTCAAAAGCTTTTTTTTAGGTCGAAGAAAACATCACCAGAAATGTCTAACCTATTAATGGATGAGTACCATGAATCAGTTAATCTGGCAAGGGCAGTGTTACATGAATGTTGAGAGCGAAAACCAGACTGAAGTTGATGCAAGAGATTGTGGTCCTCCAAATAAGTAACCAGATATTTTTGAACATGCCTTTCAAGAGGCTTAGATAATACAGATAACAAAGATATAGGTCTAAAATCATTTAAGTCTTGAGAACCTTTTTTCTTTGGCAAAGGTATGACTTTCGCTTTTTACATTTAGTCAAGTTTTGACTAAATGTTTTAACATAGAGGGGGAATCGAGACGAGGGTCGTGGTGTATGTGTGTGTGTGAGTGTGCGTGTGTGTGTGTGTAGAGCGATTCAGAATAAACTGCTGGACCGATCTTTATGAAATTTGACATGAGAGTTCCTGGGAATGATATCCCCGGATGTTTTTTTCTTTTTTTCGATAAATGTCTTTGATGACGTCATATCCGGCTTTTTGTACAAGTTGAGGCGGCACTGTCACACCCTCATTTTTCAATTAAAGTCTGCTGGACCCTCCTACTGCGTACTCGGGGATAAAAAACGCTGGCGATGGACCCGAGTACTCTTCAGACTGGCTCGCTCCCCCAGTATGAAAGTTTTTGTCTTGTGCACGTGGATTTAAAAAAAAAAATTGTTTTATTTTACACAATTAAAAAAATTATTAAAGTAAAATAAAACATTAAAACGTTCATAATAAACAATAGTAAACAAGAATTAAAAAAAAAAATTGACCGCCCATGCCGGGAATCAAACCCGGATCACTTGGATTAAAAAAAAGATTATTGATTTATTTTACACAATTAAAAAAACTATTAGAGTAAAATAAAACATTAAAACGTTCATAATAAACAATAGTAAACAAGAATTACAAAAAAAACAAAAAAAAAGACCGCCCATCCAGGGAATCGAACCCGGATCACTTTGGCCATAGACTCTCTCGTGCTCTCTGTCTCTCTTTCACCGAGACCAAACCCTGCATTGTAATTTCTTTGCCGAGACCATTTCCCCACCCGTTGTCTGGCTTGCACTGAAATCATGCTTTTCTCGTCACTGCGTGACGTGTTCGCCGCCCAAGTCTGCCCTTTAGTTCAGGCTGTTCGCAAAGCGACCAGCCTCCCACCGCAAAAACTCCCACCGTTAAGAGTGATGTTTGTGATTTATTTGGCATTTAGGTCCCAGGTAACATTATGAAGTTTTAATACGATCAATCGGACCTATTATCAAGTTAGTGTATCAACTTTTGAAAGAACTGCGCCCAGTAGTTTCCCAGCAATAAGCTGTTAAGTCGAGACAGACAGACAGACAGACAGACACACACACACAGACAGACAGACAGACAGACACACAATTAAAGTCTGTTGGACCCTAGTACTGCGTACTCGGGGATAATGATCGAGTATAAACATAAACAAGTCGCGTAAGGCGAAATTACTACATTTAGTCAAGCTGTGGAACTTACAGAATGAAACTGAACTCACTGCATTTTTACAGCAAGAGCGTATACTCGTAGCATCGTCAGTCCACCGCTCGATGCACAGGCAGTGAAATTAACAAGAAGAGCGGGGTAGTAGTTGCGCTGAGAAGGATAGCACGCTTTTCTTTATCTCTATTCTTTTTAACTTTCTGAGCGTGTTTTTAATCCAAACATATCACATTTATATGTTTTTGGAATCAGGAACCCACAAGGAATCAGATGAAAGTGTTTTTAAATCGATTTCGCAAATTTTATTTTAAAAATAATTTTTAATTTTTAATTTTCAGAGCTTGTTTTTAATCCAAATATAACATATTTATATGTTTTTGGAATCAAAAAATGATGAAGAATAAGATAAACGTAAATTTGGATCGTTTTAGAAATTTTTTATTTTTACAATTTTCAGATTTTTAATGACCAAAGTCATTAATTAATTTTTAAGCCACCAAGCTGAAATGCAACAGCAAAGTCCGGCCTTCGTCGAAGATTGCTTGGCCAAAATTTCAATCAATTTGATTGAAAAATGAGGGTGTGACAGTGCCGCCTCAACTTTTACAAAAAGCCGGATATGACATCATCAAAGGTATTTATCGAAAAAATGAAAAAAACGTTCGGGGATATCATTCCCAGGAACTCTCATGTCAAATTTCATAAAGATCAGTCCAGTAGTTTGGTCTAAATCGCTCTACACACACGCACAGACAGACAGACACACACACATACACCACACACACACACACACACACACACACACACACACACACACACACATACACCACAGCCCTCGTCTCGATTCCCCCCTCTACGCATTTAGTCAAAACTTGACTAAACGTAACAAGTCGCGTAAGGCGAAAATACAACATTTTGGTCAAGTAGCTGTCGAACTCACAGAATGAAACTGAACGCAATGCAACGCAGCAAGACCGTATACTCGTAGCATCGTCAGTCCACCGCTCACGGCATTGGCAGTGAAATTGACAAGAAGAGCGGGGTAGTAGTTGCGCTGGGAAGGATAGCACGCTTTTCTGTACTTCTCTTCGTTTTAACTTTCTGAGCGTGTTTTTAATCCAAACATATCATATCTATATGTTTTTGGAATCAGGAACCGACAAGGAATAAGATGAAAGTGTTTTTAAATTGATTTGGAAAATTTTATTTTGATAATAATTTTTATATATTTAATTTTCAGAGCTTGTTTTTAATCCGAATATAACATATTTATATGTTTTTGGAATCAGCAAATGATGGAGAATAAGATAAACGTAAATTTGGATCGTTTTATAAAAAACATATATTTTTTACAATTTTCAGATTTTTAATGACCAAAGTCATCAACTAATTTTTAAGCCACCACGCTGAAATGCAATACCGAAGTCCGGGCTTCGTCGAAGACTACTTGATTAAAATTTCAATCAATTTGGTTGAAAAATGAGGGCGTGACAGTGCCGCCTCAACAAGGAAGTAAATTTTGAGACCCATACCTCTTTGTAACATGTATAAAATAGGATTGCACATAACTGGGCACATCACCATGAACTAATTTATACATTAAGTAGAAGTGCAATGCCAAGGCACTGCATACCCCCAGCGAAGGACAAATCCGCTTTCTCTCTCTCTTTCACACACACACGCACACAAATCCCAAGTCACACACACACACACAAATATACACACAAACTCATGCACACGCACACACATTTCTCTCTCTCTCTCTCTCTCTTACTCAGACAAACACACACACACACACACACACGCACGCATGTACTCACACACACATATATAAACAAGGAACTTAGTCGATAAATATCGACAGGGGGCCGACAAATGGTTTAAATGGGAAATGTGTGTATATGGGTGTGGGTTTGAAACAAACAAACAAACAAACCCATGTGAACCCCGGGCCGCAGGCCTTCGATGTAGTGATTGAAAAAAAAGGATGTTCTCAAATGGTTCAATTCTCATTTGGTCTGATTCTCAAATGGTACCGGTATACTCCCCCCCCCCCCCCCCTGGCCGCAGGCCTAGGAGTAAAATTTTATAGACACTGACCTTCTTCCCAGGGGTCATTGACCCAGTTTTAGCTATGAGAGGTGGTTCGCCCAGAGGCTGTAGAGTATACTGGGGCGGTCTCTTTGATGTCTTGAGAGGAAACTTGGCCAGGGTAGTACATGCACCAGAACTGGTGGACACCAAGGACAAACATGAAATCGAAGCAGTTTGCTTTCAGAGGGAACGGTCGTCAGCAACTCAAACTTCTCTGTTTTCTTTTTTTTTTTTAAATCTGACTTTCTTTGTGGCCCCCTGACTCCGCCCCCCTCCCTCTGTAGGGACCCCCCTCCACAAGGACCGATTTTTGTCAACATTTTAAAGGTCGCTAGAGAGGGGTTCCACTGTATGACCTAACCGCTACTGGCAGACGGCCTCAATCTTCACGCGCAAAGACGAGATTAATAGGTGCTCGGTTTTGGTATTTTGAATTACATTACATTAAACCTTTGTTGGGTTTCATGGTCATGGCAACAGCCATAATAATATTACATGATGTATAATATCATATTTTCAGCATATGTGAATTACATGTCATCATACTAAACTGTCATACATTTTTATTCCTACATTATTCTGATTGATCACAACCAAACCTACTATCATTGGACACATCCAAATGCAAGCGCCTGTTCTTGACAATTTCCCTCGGATCTAAATATAAAATCAGTGCAATTTCCTGGGTCGGGCTTTGCCACAGACACTCACGGTTTGGCCTGTAGGTAAAATGTACAATGTATTTTCTGATTTGTGCACAAAAGCTTTTTTTCTTTTTTCTTTTTTTTAACATAACAATGTTTAATGTCACTGTATGTTTAAAAGACCATGGTCATATTTGTAAAAAAAATGTTAAATTAGAAAATAAATAACATTTTGGTTCATGATTTTTCCTACACCTGTGCTAAAAATAAGAAATAAAAATGTCGGGTATATAAGTCACTCAAATACAGCTAGGTATGAATGGCTCGGTTTGAGTTTGTTGCAGTTGACCCTGCACAATGCGACATATCATGTTTTTGTTGAACAATTTTGACGTCACCCCTCCCATAGGGTGACGTATTTCACAACTTCCTGTGTTACACAAACTCTGTGATGACCAATTTTGACGTCACCCCTCCCATAGGGTGACGGATTTCACAACTTTCTACAGATGAACAATTTTGACGTCACCCCTCCCATAGGGTGACGGATGTCACAACTTCCTGTGTACACAAACTGATGACGTATTTCACAACAAAATGGCGCTGCCCATGGTCAACCTCGAAACTATCCGTATAGAATGGGGGCGTCCTCGCCCCCATAATAACCACATAAGTAGAAGTGCAGTGCCTTCGGCACGACCTGGCACTGCATACCCCAAGCAAAGGAGCCACCATTGAGAGAGAGAGAGAGAGAGAGAGAGAGAGAGAGGTTCATCCAAAGCACTGCATTTTCCGAGGAAAGATATCATCATAAACAGAGAAAGAGTGAGAGAGAGAGAGAGAGAGAGAGAGAGAGAGAGAGAGAGAGAGAGAGAGAGAGAGAGAGAGAGAGAGAGAGAGAGAGAGCGATTACAAGCAAATGACGAAGTCTCGTCCAACATCTCGTGCTACGAGATATGATGTACACCTAGATTACCTGATTACAAGTAAATAACGAAGTCTCGTCCAACATCTCGTGCTACCAGATTTCATGTACACCAAGATTACCTGATTACAAGCAAATGACGAAGTCTCGTCCAACATCTCGTGCTACGAGATTTGATGTACACCTAGATTACCTGATTACAAGTAAATAACGAAGTCTCGTCCAACATCTCGATATCTTCAGTAAGGGACAACGGACCTTTTCACAAATGTTCATAAACATCGGTTGAGAAATGGAAAATAACGGTTTTTAATGGATTTTTGTTGTTGGTGGTTGTGGTGGTGGTGTCGTTGTAGTTGTTGTTGTTGTTGTTGTTGTTGTTAGTGGTGGTGGTGGTAGTGTTGTTGTTTTTTTGTTGTTGATGGTGGAGGTGTTGTTGTTGTTGTTGTTGTTGTTGTTGTTGTTGTTGTCGTCGTCCATCATATCAACCAACTCACCAGGATTGCAAGTAATTCACGGTGTCTCTTACAACATCTCGTTGTTGGTGGTTGTGGTGGTTGTGGTGGTGGTGTCGTTGTAGTTGTTGTTGTTGTTGTTGTTGTTAGTGGTGGTGGTGGTGGTGTTGTTGTTTTTTTGTTGTTGGTGGTGGAGGTGTTGTTGTTGTTGTTGTTGTTGTTGTTGTTGTTGTTGTTGTTGTTGTCGTTGTCGTCGTCCATCATATCAACCAACTCACCAGGATTGCAAGTAATTCACGGTGTCTCTTACAACATCTCGTGCTACCAGATTTGATGTACACAAAGACTTTAGCTTGGAAATGGAATCCTCAAGTTTGACGTCATGGAAGATGTCATAACATTTTGAATTCAGCTCCTTGTGTTGAAGAGAATGATGTCATGAGTTTGACGTCATGAGTTTTGATTGTCTTCTTGACCTGGGTTTGACCTCCTTCTTTGTTATGACTTAGAAATTGGAAGCGCTTGTAACTGCCGTTGTCGATGTCGGATCAAAACGATTTATGTCTTAAAACCTTCCTGGGATCAATAACATTGCCTGTGCCAATTTTTGTTGTAGTCGAGTCAAAACTGTGAAAGTTTTAGGGGTTCTAACACACACACACACACACACACACACACACACACATCATTTGGTTGAAATCAACTCTAGTGTGGGACCAACCTAGCTTCGCTCGCTTCGCTCGCTTCGCTCGCTTCGCTTGGATAAAGACAGCCTTATTGTGAGAGAGAGAGAGAGAGAGAGAGAGAGAGAGAGAGAGAGAGAGAGAGAGAGAGAGAGAGAGAGAGAGAGAGAGAGAGAGAGGGAGAGAGAGTGAGAGAGAGAGAGAGAGAGAGAGAGAGAGAGAGAGAGAGAGAGAGAGAGAGAGAGAGATAAAAAGATCAAGTATTGATCCTCAGACAGACAATGAAATAAACGACACCAGCTAATAACACTCGAAAAGAGAAAGAACCAATTAGGCAATGGAAGACACGAACCAGTAATCGACACTAATCTTACCGGATACTTTGTGCAGTACTGTTAGTCACGTCTAAATAACATGTACACATTTTTAACCCTGCTGGAGTATTACGACTTAACAGCAAGATTATTTTCTTTAAGTGTTACTTGTACAGCTTTACATTACTTTTACTATTAAGCTAACCAGCACATTATCATTTAAATGTAAAATAACACTTATAAATATTTAACCCGGGTCGGGTATTACAATTCATGAACAAGAGCGTTTTGACAAATTCATGTGTCCAGATATATACCGAGCAACAAAGAAACGCGAATTATTTTTCGATATTTTGATTTTAAAAAACGCAGTTAATCTGAGAGTGACAATTTTCGGGATATAGATGCCCTATGCAGTCATGTGTAACAAAGCTGTTGTGTGAATATGTTCCCATTGCTGCTGTCTCAACGCACGGGACAAGCAGTTTCCACGTGAAACACATGATGCGCGCTTACAGCACGTGCAAGCGGAGTAGGGGAAACCTCATGTGTGAGATGTGTTCACTGATGCATTAGTAATAAAAAGAGACCATGGCACGCTTACTGCCAGTCTAACTTTTGACAGAGTCAAGATGCCAAGATTGACACCAGAACAACGCGAGAGGGCAGTGGGTCGATTATCGGCTGGTGATGACCCAGAAGCGGTAGCAGTCGCTTTCAATGTGCATCTGTCAACAGGAGATCGCCTTCAGCAACGTTTTGTCAGCACTGGAAGCACTGCTGATACACAACGAAGTTGAAGACCTCGCGTTACCACACAGAGACAGGATCGCCAGATCCTGCGTCATCATTTGATAAACCGATTCCATACAGCCAATGAAACAGCCAGAAACACCGTCGGTAACCATCAGAGACCTATCAGTGGCCAGACAATACGCCGAAGACTTGCTGAGCGAGACCTCCAAAATTGCCGTCCCGCTAGAGGACCAGTCCTCACTCAGAGACATCGCATGGCGCGCCAGCAGTGGGCCCAGGATCACATCAACTGGAACTGGAGACAATGACGAAACATTCTGTTCACCGATGAGAGCCGTTTCTGCATTAGTCATGTTGATGGGCGTGTCCGAGTGTGTGAATGAATGCAAATGCGCTAGTACGCTATCATACAGGAACAAACACAACTCCAAATGTAGGTTCCTTCCACTGTATTATACAGGTATGACAAACATACACACAAATACACACAATCATGAACATAAATGTTAGGTATTCAAAAATCAGGTACTCACAGGTTTGGATGCAAAAACAACTCGAGATTACAATCCCGTGCACAATTTTACTAACAAAACCCTCTACCCTTCACTTATGTAGAGAAATACACAAACAGTTCGTGAACTCACAGGCACACGATATCTACTTTACCGGTATCAAATCAAGGCTCGTGTGTAATCAGAAAAACAGTTACAGTTCATATTCCAGCAGACTCAAATCGCCGTCTGCTCTGCTTACTAAACACTCATTATAGACATATTTTAACTCTGTTCATACACAGAATTACACAGCGTCTATGGCCGTTCACTGGGAAATGTATCCGAATACTAATTCCTTCCACTGGCGACCTCGGTCTACTCAGTTCCTTTCGTCCTGTGACCTCTATGGTCCAACTATACGGACAACCATAACCTTGCAATAACTTCGCGAAATCCCATCGAATTTCAGCTATGCGTGTCCAGAGTTATAATAATTCGGCGGCTTCTCAGATCCTTCACACTTGTCATCTGGTCACTATCTCCCTCTCAGACCGGTTATACGACGCACTGCACAACATAAATAGCGGACATCTTGTCTTATATATCTGTCTGCTAATTATTTCAGTTCTGAAAATGTTTTTCTTAAACAAAACACTATTTATTTGAGATACTTAGTAAATGTTGTGTTTTTTGTTGCAGACTCCAACTGTTACACCACTCTTGTCATAGTGATGCTTGTGCTGGCACAGGTGGCGTTGGCCTCGACAGAAAGTATTGCAATCTATTTGTGTGTATGGAAAAGTAAGTTGAGCTTCTTCAGATACAAAATACACGAAAACAACTTGCCACCTATCTTATTTCAAAGCGAAACTGTGTGTACAGGAGAGTGCGTGTACGTATATGTATGTGTGTGTGTGTGTGTGTGTGTGTGTGTGTGTGTGTGTGTTAGTGTGTGTCTGTCTGTCTGTCTGTCTGTGTTAGTGTGTGTGTGTGTGTGTGTGTGTGTGTGTGTGTGTGTGTGTAAGTGTGTGTGTGAGTACAGTCCCCAGCAAAAGAAATGCAACTCATTCGCGCCCGCTGTTGCAAGTGATTTTTCATCATTTTCAAATTGTGGTAAAATATGAACCAGATAAGATAAATCAAAACGAAAAACATTCGTAGAGGATAATTTACTGGCTGTACGACAAGTGCATAGTATTTAATCGTTTTTATCGTTTACTTGTTCATAAATTGTGTTTAACAGGGTAGGGGTCAAGCGAATCGTGATTGCAGGCAAACGTCTCTTCAACATGCTGAGAAAATCGTAAAAATGCAAAAACAATTACCAAAAAATAACATTTTTGGAGGAAATTCATTTCTCGACAGCACCATTTAATTAGAATTATTTGCCAAAGCGTTTAAGACTAAATTAAATGAGCAAAGATCACTTAGACAGTGTTAAAAAGAGTTGTTTGGCAAAAGTTTATTCGCACGGAATCGACGTGATGATTTCTTTAAAAAAAAGCAGGTGTTATTTGTGGCCAAGTGTCTGATCTACACAATCAAGCTATAACTAGAAAAAAAAGTGCGGTTTTAAATTTTTTAAATTTTTTTAACATCGATCGATTAGCGATAATAATAATCTTAGTGACAAGCTTATATAGCGCGAACCATGGGGTTAATCCACGCTCTCCGCGCTTAACATCAAACTGAACAGCTTAGAAAAAGCAATACATGTTTACAATAAAGAGTATCCTAGTTCATACATAAATGCCATAATGCATTAATTATACAAACAACAACATCCAAAGAAAAACATACACTCACACAAGTTAAAGCTAAGTACATAGTAAGAAAAATAATATGTTAAATCACTATATCATAGCACACACACATACACACACACATATACACACACACACACACACACACACACACACACGCACACACAGCGCAGTCGATCACACCCACACACACAAACATAAGCGTAAAGCGATAGTACAGGGTATTGAAAAAGCGGATCAGGGATCTAAATAGATTTTGAAAAGATGGGTCTTTAAAGCTGCTTTGAAAGAAGGGGTTGAGTCAATGTGGCGGATGTCATATGGGAGAGAGTTCCATATTTTAGGGGCTGCATAGGAGAAGGACCTGTGGCCGAAGGCTTTAGTTCTGACCTGAGGAATGCGAAGCATCGGAGAATCGCTGGAAGAGCGAAGCTGTCTTGAGGGAATGTATACATTCAACATATCTGATAGATAGACAGGAGCAGTCTGAGAGAAAAAAACTATGACACAGGGTACAGAGTTTGTAGTCAATGCGAGCTTGAATAGGCAACCAGTGGAGGGTGCGGAGGAGTGGTTTAACGTGATCAGACTTCCTGGCTTTGAGAACAAGTCTAGCTGCTGCATTCTGTACTTTCTGAAGCTTGTTAGTGATGTACAAAGGACATTCAGATAAAAGAGCATTACAGTAGTCCAGCTTAGACAAGACAAAGGCACACATTAGCGTTCTTGTAGCATAGTGATTCGTATGAAAATACTATGAAGCCAAATGCATACGTCCCCCATCCCTTAACACATATTTACACACACATGCACACAAATACACACACACATATGCATACACACACACACAGACACACACATCCATACATACAGATAAACGAAAAGACAGATAAACGAACAAAGTCGCGATGTGCAGGAGCGCTACGCAGTGCTAAAATGGACGCCAACTGTCACTTTGATGATCGCTGTCCCAAACAGTTTGTCTGTCGCTATTTCTCCAAAGTTATATTTCTCACATTTAAAACAACGGACACAGACACAAAGACACACGCACACACAAACACTCATGCACGCATGCTCACACGTACACATACACGGACAGACGCACGGACACACATGCACAGGCCGGCCCGCCCGCCTGAAGACACAATCACAACTCACACACACATGTAGGCACATACACACACACACACACACACACACACACACACACACACACACACACACACACACACGCAAACACACACGCACGCGCGTGCAAACAAACACACGTTTGTGTTGGTATTTCTGTGTAATTCAGTATGTTTGTGTTTACGTTTAAAAAAAAAAGTCATCTGCGTGTGCGTTCGCGTTTGTGTACGAGTGCGTGCGCGCGCGCACGCGTATGTGAGTATGTGTGTGTGTGTGTGCCTACGTGTGTGTGTGTATGTATGTATGTATGTGTGTGTGTGTGTGTGTGTGTGTGTGTGTGTGTGTGTGTGTGTGTGTGTACGTGTGTGTGCATACGTGTGTGTGAGTTGTGGTTGTGCCTTCAGGCGGGCGGGCCGGCGTGTGCATGTGTGTCCGTGCGTCTGTCCGTGTATGTTTGAGCGTGCGTGCATGAGTGTTTGTGTGTGCGTGTGTCTTTGTGTCTGTTGTTTTAAATGTGAGAAATATAACTTTGGAGAAATAGTGACAGACAAACTGTTTGGGACAGCGATTATCAAAGCGACAGTTGGCGTCCATTTTAGCACTGCGTAGCGCTCCTGCACATCGCGACTGTGTTCGTTTATCTGTCTTTTTGTTTATCTGCATGGATGTGCGTGTCTGTGTGTGTGTATGCATATGGGTCGTTCTACAAAGCTGTGTACCACGAGAGGGTTATGACTTTAGAGTTAGATTTCGGAATGTTTCTCTTGCTTCTCGAATGATATAAGGATATCAACAGACTGCAAATTGACCAAAGAGATAACGATAATAAAATCAAGAAGATCGTTAGGTTGGTTAGTGTTTTGTATGAAAGCAAACACAGAAAATGACGTCAAAATGGCGTTTTTATTGTGACATTGCTTACATCTTGTTTTTAAGTATCCGTGTGGCTGCCAATGAAATGCGACCATGAAACCCCCAACATACATCTTCGTTGTGTTTTGTGCTAGTGTTACATATGCACTTAGCTGTTTGCCCTTACGCATGTTTACAGTGTGCATTTGGATCGTTCAAAAATAACGGTTGCCTACGCAACATTTGGTTTATAAAACCAACCGCGAACTACGTGAACGTGTCTATAACTTCTGTACGCACGAATATGCAACTGTGTGTATTATTAGGCATTACTGATGTGTAGTGAACGTGTTAGAATGTGCGCCGTGTCAATTTGATCCGATTTGAATGTGATTTTGCCTTTCGCGTGTCGCCACTAAGCTTCGTTTATATTTGTTCTGGTTACGCTGGATCGTTAAAAATGATATTTGTCACTTAGCAACGCATCAAACTTGGTGTTTCTTTTGCATGCAATGTTCTTCAACAACGCTGAAAGGTTTTTCCATAAAAAAAAATTCCATTAACTTTTTGAACGGAGCAGGCGTTGTATGAGTCGTTACCAACGAGGGACAAATGTTACGTAGGCAACCTTTCGCGACTCTTCGCTCTTAAAGTTAATATTTTTTAAAAGTTCGACATTTTAATGTTTTATTTTGTGATATACGTGCTCGGTGTCTCTTTGTCAAGTCTTAGGCTATTCTTTGTAATCTAGTCCTGTTCCAGTTGTAATAGTTAAGGTAAAAAAACGTTGAGTTTTCATCAAAATTTGAACACACTCGATCGACTAGGTTTTTTCTTTGGGAAAACGATAAATCGAAGAAAATCAGATGAATGCTGTTGCGAAATAGAGAGAAAGAAATCCTGTGTCTGTGAAGCTGATGTCCTTGTTAGTGGGCATTAAGCACAAAAAAAGAGCAGTCTCTTCAAACTGCCTGGTGATACTAAGCTTATGTATCCGGAATACTTGACTGGGCGAACCAAGCAGGCAAATTTAGCATCGGATTTCACTAGCTTACAGGATTTACCCTCCCCAACTTCTTAAAGTTAGAAATTGTGCGATTTTTTCTCGCCCATGACACTTAGATTTATGGTAAAGGAAGAATAATGTTTCTGACAGGACCACTAAGAAAAGATTGAATTATCAATCAAATATAACAAGAAGGCGCAAGTGGTCAACTAGATCTAAAACGTTGCCCATCGTGTTTATAATCTGTGCCATGTAGCTTTGAAATCAGCAGTACATTGTTTCGGACACATAAGCTGTGAAAACCCGTAAAGTACATTGACTTTTTCGAAGCATGATCACAAAAATATGGTCGCAAAAATGAGGCGATTTGGTAGAAAAATAACGTTTTTGAGGTAAAAAGTATCGTGTCTTTTGTGTGGATAGTTTGTGGATTGTTCTCAATCAATCAATCAATCAATATGAGGCTTATATCGCGCGTATTCCGTGGGTACAGTTCTAAGCTCAGGGATTTTATTTTTTTTATGCAATTTATATCGCGCACATATTCAAGGCGCAGGGATTTATTTATGCCGTGTGAGATGGAATTTTTTTACACAATACATCACGCATTCACATCGGCCAGCAGATCGCAGCCATTTCGGCGCATATCCTACTTTTCACGGCCTATTATTCCAAGTCACACGGGTATTTAGGTGGACATTTTTATCTATGCCTATACAATTTTGCCAGGAAAGACCCTTTTGTCAATCGTGGGATCTTTAACGTGCACACCCCACTGTAGTGTTCTGTATCTGAGTTATTCCATGATTTAGATATAAACACAAAACAATACCAACGTGTTTAATAGAGGAACACTGTTTGTCCGACGTAACGCGACTGAAGACACAGCAAATCATTAATAATCAAAATCGTTAAGGCTCTTGATCTGCCGTGTGTTAAAAACAACGCACCTAAATCTGACCGAATTTTGAGTCTATTCAATGACGACGTCACTAAAACCAAAAGAATTCCATTCATAACACAGTCATTCATAAGCCGGTTGATGACGCCACGTCATGGACAAATCGAATCGTCACAACATATGCTGACGTCAGCTGCGACGCGTCGCGAAAATGTGCTAATCTAGCCTTACTTGTCTCTGTGATAACTAATTCTGGACTTTCAATGTTCATTTTCTAGCTGAATGTCGACTCGATGTTTTGTTATTGATACTGTTTGTTTGTTGGTTGACGCAACCAAACAAATACGTTTTAGTTACCAGATATATATCTCAATTCGTTTCCCCCGACTGCATTTTGTTCAGAATGAGCTCTGAATGGGAAGCAAATAAAACTTGTTACTATTATACTATGGCTTTTTGTAATCTGTCTTGTTTGTTTGGACAACATTTTACGCTAAACATGTGTGATGTTACACACCTTTCCGACCACCCCTCGTATCCAAAAAGCATAAACTTATCTTTTGTTTAGCATGGCACCGTGGCATATGTCTATATCTGTCACATAAACCATAAAAACAACCTATTCAGACAGTTTCAATTTTCACGACTTTTGGTACACAGTTTTATGGAATGACCCATATGCGTGTGTGTATTTGTGTGCATGTGTGTGTAAATATGTGTTGAGGGAGGGGGGACGTATGCGTTTGGCTTCATAGTATTTTCAAACGAATCACTATTGCTAATCGATCGATGTAAAAAACAAAAACAAATCAAAAACGCACTTTTTTGTTTTTAGTTATGGTTTCATCGTGTAGATCAGACACTTGGCCACAAATAACACCTGTTTTTTAAAGAAATCATCACGTCGATTCCGTGCGAATAAGCTTTTGCCAAACAATTCTTTTTAACACTGTCTAAGTGATCTTTGCTCATTTTTTTTAGTCTTAAACGCTTTGGCGAATAATTCTAATTAAATGGTGTTGTTTGAGAAATGAATTTCCTCCAAAAATGTTATTTTTGTTGTAATTGTTTTTACGATTTTCTCAGCATGTTGAAGAGACGTTTGCCTGCAATCACGATTCGCTTGACCCCTACCCTGTTAAACACAATTTATGAACAAGTAAACGATAAAAACAAATAAATACTATGCACTTGTACAGCCAGTAAATTATCCTCTACGAATCTGTTTTTCTTTTTGATTTATCTTATCTGGTTAATATTTTACGACAATTTGAAAATGATGAAAAATCACTTGCAACAGCGGGCGCAAATGAGTTGCGTTTCTTTTGCCGGGGACTGTACGTGTGTGTGTGTGAGTGTGTGTCTGTGTGTGTGTGTGTGTGTGTGTGTGTGTGTGTGTGTGTGTGTGTGTGTGTGTGTGTGTGTGTGTGCGTGCGTGCGTGCGTGCGAGTGTGTGTATGTGCGTGCGTGCGTACGTGCGTGCGTGTGTGTGCGTGTGTGTGTGTGTGTGTGTGTGTGTGTGTGTGTGTGTGTGTGTGTGTGACGTATCAGACAGGAACAGAGAGAAGAGAACGTTTTGACGTAAAAATACGAACATATATTTAAACCACTGTGTCAACTAGATACTTGTTACGACAGTCACTGATTTTAACGGCTAAGTGATTGTTTGTTTCTTGGCGAATTCTTTGGAATGTGTTACGGTTGTGTGTTTAGAATCCAAACGTCCAATTCACAATGTGTATAACTCGATCAAATACCTGATAATGTCTAATGAATAAAGTAACTAGGACTAATAAATGTACTACATATAAGGTAACTTGCTGGAGCCTGACAGTAATGAGGGTAAATATGCACGCAACGGTTGCATTATGTTCTTACACATCCGTGTACTATGTTTGATTTCGAATATATGTAATAGGAAGTAGATATTTTCACAAATATGCACCTCTAATGGTGACCACATTCACGTTTCGTCAATACCTCTCAACAAGAAGTAGACTTAAAAGGGTCAGCTGCATCAAGTTAGGGAGTTAAAGCACCTATCAAATAATGTTTACATGATCATTACCAAGCTGGGTATAGTTAACCTTTGCCCGACGTCGTTATCGACTACACACGTAAGACATCGTGGGGCCGTGCGGACCCATGCTTCTCAAAGAAGGACAAATATTTTATGCATACCCTTCCGTAGACCCATGCCTTCCAAAGAAGCAAAACGTGCATCTCCTTCCGTAGACGCCGTGGTTAAATTTCCGCGAGAAGTAACTAAAGTAAATTATTAATTTAATTATTACTGTGCGGACGAAAGCTTCTCAAAGAAGGAGAAACGTGCATACCCTTCTGTGGACGTCGTGAGGCCGTGTGGACCCACATTGGTAAGTATTAATTTCGCTCCACACGACTTGCTTATTAACTCCAAAATTAAACAGATCGTAGAAAATGATGTTTAAAGCCAATACCTGAAGGTTTGTGACTTCACTCCCTAGTTTTTATTTAAGTTCCTTCAGTTTGAGAAACATGGGTCCGCATGTCCCCACGATGTCTTTCGTGTGTTGTCTAAATTTGACCTTATATTTTTAATTACTTCTCGCTGCAATTTAATGATCTTGTAGGACATAAGAGCTTTTAAGGTGCCTGAAGCATTCTTAAAAGCTAATTAAACTTTTGTGTGTCTAGTTTAAGAGATATTTTCAATTAAACACCCTTCTAGGTCCACACGACCCCACGACCACAAAAGAAGGTTAATTAATCACAACATGTTCCTAATTAGGTCAAATAACATACAAACTTTAATGAGCCATTGTTCACTGTTTCTCGTAATTGAAAACATCGATCATGGTGTCGGAAGAAAGTGGATGTTACTCGAAACAATCCTTCTTCTTGTTCTTCTTCTTGTTCGCTTCTTCAGACGTTATCTCCTGAGTCTCAGATGAATACCGCCGCCTTCGTACAGGGAGTTTCATCCGGCCATGTCGGGGGCCCTTTAGCCTCCTGGAATTTGCAGTTCTTGAGTAGGTGCACTGTTGTCATGGGTGCAGTTTCAAAGATACATCTCTCAGTATCCTATCTTCAGCTTGTTAAATAAATGTGCCTGTATTCTGTCGTGCCCCGTTTGTTACCTGAAGAGAATGAATTGCTGCTCCATGTACAAGCTGTTGTACTTGTAAGCCTTGTTTTTTTCTGGGATAATCTATCTGCAGTTTGTTGTGTTCGATGGTCTCAGCAATTGTCTTCCCGACTTAATAGGAGACCAGTTTGTTTGGCTGTCAGGAACCCATTGGAGCGTGACATTAGCTTTTAAACTGAGAGTTGAGAGGGCCGATGCCAGTTCATTCACCTTTTTGTCGTGTTTTTATAGAGTTTGGAGTACTGACAGCGTGAAGATGACGATTTTTAATTATCATGAGCTCTTGGCAGGTGCTGTGGAATCATTAAAGCCTTCTTTAGTGCATCTGCTTCAGTTTTGTATTGTTTTTTGTAAAACCCGTCTTCTTCCCTGTACCCGATCAGCACCCCTCCTTCTCCATCTTTGGTTGCTTATGTGACAGATGCATCCGTATAACGGTCATTCTCCGAGTCATGGTCCAAAAGCGTGACATGAACTTTGAAAAATAAAGTTCAAAGAAGATTAGTAAAAACGGGCTATGTGACAGATTAGGGTGTGGTGAAACAATAAGTGAACATTTAAAAACAAATCCAAGTTGTTCATGTATTGGGGTTGACATTTGATCATTCGAAGACAGGACAGTTGAACAGTTAAATTTATGGGCTCTATAACGAACCACTTGTACTCGTGAAAGCATAATGTGCTTACGTATTCATGACAGGATGAAATTGCGTTCAAGTAAATGTTAGAAAATGTGTGTGATTATGTAATTAAACATCCTTTTGTACGGTCGAGGTACCAAATGCGTGACACCACGTCCACTTCTAAGATTTACGAGGCAACAACAGATACACGAAACAATACATTTAATAATCCAAGTCGTGTTAGGGTCGAAGTTCTAAATATGCGCAAATACTGCGTCCCTAAAAGGACGTACCAACACCTTGTCATTATGAGCCCGGGAGTGGTCTTCTGTGTCGGGTACTTCGATTGCATGATGCCTTTACCGAAATGCATTTTTGACCCGGTCCAAATTCTCCATAAAACAACGATTCTTTTCCGCATAACAATGTGCATCATCTCTTTTCACCTACATACTTTGTAAGCTATCTCTACTCGTAGGATTCTGGATGTGATTGCGTTTATTATAAAGAGAGGAATGTCACAAAATGGCTGCTTTCAAGCAAACTATTTGACAAACAAATAAAAAAACTAAAAAACAGCCAAGTACGGTTCGGAAACATTTTAACTTGATGTTTCAGACACACAACAGTTGCAACACATTCTTGAATTGATAAAAACTGATAGTTGTATTTACCAAATGCATATATATACGCATTTAGATAGAAGTCGCCTTCATCAATAAAAACAATAAATATGGTGTGATGAAAGTGTCTGTACTGAAAACAGTTAGTTACCAATGCCATTTGCACTGAACAAATGTTGTGTTTCCTATTTGCAGAGATCCAGTGGACAGACTGTTGTCAAAACAAAGCTTTTGTCTTTGGGTTGGTGTTGACAAGTGCGGTGTGGGTGATATGTATGGCAGTTGCTTTAACATATGGATGCAAAAGTAAGTCAAACATCTTGAGAGACCATGTGAATACAATCGAAACAAAAGTACACACACACACACACACCCACACACACCCACACCCACCCACACACACACACACACACACACACACACACACACACACACACACACACACACACACACACACACACACACACACACACACACGTTGTAGCTACGTCATGTTCTTGTGTTCAGGAAAAGAAGAGTTCATCTATCAAATGTTAACTTAAGTACAGAAACATTGAATAGTTCTGTAAGATGGTTTGTCCTACATACGTGAGAGAGACACCCGTGAGATAATAATCGTTCAAATCACACGTGTGCTTATCATGTAAATGAGGTCATGTCAAGCAAGTCTGGCAGGGACCTGTTTTTTTCCACTGCTTATGATGCCAAAGTCACCGAGACAAACGTCATTATAGAAAAAAAATTGCGCTCGCTAATTACCCTCGATGAATTTTTAGAACTTACACGTCACGCCACACTCCCAGAGTGACGTTTCTTTACTTTGACGTAATAGATGGCACGAGGCTTTAGAAGAGATCAAGGTTCCAAAACAAGCGTCTTCAATTTAGCTGCCTCGACTGCAGGACATTTTCAGTAAAATACACGGAAGTACAGTATGCAGGATAAACAGAATACTACATGGCTTGCTGTTTCGTACCAGATTTACACTCGTTGCTTTTTCAAATAGTGAACAGCTCGCTTTCGCTCGCAGTTCAATATTTAAATAAAAAAAACTCGTGTAAATCTGGTACGACACAGCAAGCCATGTAGTATTCTCTATGGATAACATGAGACGATAGACAGGTGCATGTTTAGGTGTTATATGTTTTCACTCTGCCTGACCACAGTCATGACATCAATTAAAGAACGTTTTTAATCGTATTTTACTCGTACCTTAATGTTATCTACTTACTGACTGACTTTTGTTTGAATTCTGTTTTATATTAATTGTTTGACAGCATGCGTATGTGTGTGTGTGTGTGTGTGTGTGTGTGTGTGTGTGTGTGTGTGTGTGTGTGTGTGTGTGTGTGTGTGTGTGTGAATGAAGGGGGTCCCTGGACGCACTAAACTTTAAAAGAGCGGATCCTGGGACGCACTACATTTCCTTTATCGTGCGTACCGTAGATATCATTTTCAGACTGCAATCGTCCGCTATTGTGTACCTGAGGTATGTAACGGTTTTTAGACTGTATACGTCTTGTGCAAGCACACATGTCAATTTCAGGCGCAAAGGAAAGAAGGTTAAAAGCGATGCAAAAGTAGCTGGGTCCGGCAAAGTTATGTACATGTAATTAAAAGCACTGGTTTCTCGGGAAAAAACGTGCTGGGTGACTTAAGCGTTGAACAAACACAGAAGCACATATCCAGCGAAGCAATGGACGGAACAGGCAAACCACCACCGACAAAGAGAGTTCGACGCTTTCGGGCGGAGTGGAAAAGAACATTCACCGGGATAAGATTTCAAGATGAGACAATGTTTCTCTTTGCAGGTACGTGGTGGTTTGCCTGGTTCCGTCTGTTTTCAGCTTCTAGTGGGTATAGGACGCAGGGACGCGCGCTATGGGGAGCCCTGAACACACACACACGCATACACACACGAGCACGCACACAAACAGACATACACAGACAGACAGACAGACAGACAGACAGACAGACAGACAGACAGACAGACAGACAGACACACACACACACGCGCACGAAAACACAGATGTATAAAGAGAGAGAGAGAGAGAGAGAGAGAGAGAGAGAGAGAGAGAGAGAGAGAGAGAGAGAGAGAGAGAGAGAGAGAGAGAGAGAGAGAGAGAGAGAGAGAATTGAATTGAATTGAATTGAATTGAATTGAATTGAATTGAACTGAACTGAACTGAACTGAACTGAACTGAATTGAATTAAATTGAATTGAATTGAAATTTATTTTACGAGGGTGACAGAATAAGCAATGCATACATGCTTCTTTTCATCCGGCCCTCGCCCATTGAGGGGTAACAAACAAGAAGAAATAAAAGATAAGTTTAACAATAGTACAAATGACATATTTACCATAATTAACATGTCAAGCAACCAATAAGACATTTTAAGATGCATTAGGATTCTTTAGCAATGCTTGAAAATCCTATATAACAGGGAAATATGTGTTTGTAAAAAAAAAAAAAAAAAATCCTTCATGAATTATATATAATCATGTTTTTCAATATAATCAGAGAGTACAGTTATATTTTGCCAGCTGCTTGATAATAGTTTTTATAAGTTTTGTAAAAGAAACAGCATGTAATATTCCTTGAATGATGTTTCATGAATTCGTAATTTAATTATATTTGGAATGGCGTTCCACATAATTGCTCCAGAATATGATAGACTCAACTTGTATAGGTCAATTCTTGGAGTTGGTGTAATCAATTTGTTACATTTTCTATAATGATTTATTTTGAAATTTTAAATTGAGAGAGAGAGAGAGAGAGAGAGAGAGAGAGAGAGAGAGAGAGAGAGAGAGAGAGAGAGAGAGAGAGAGAGAGAGAGAGAGAGAGAGAGAGAGAGAAAGGTGCACACCAATACTGTTATATTTGAACGTTAACATCATGAATTTGGAATCCCATTCTCACATGTTTACAGAGAAAACAACACATGAACATAAGTGTCAAGCGCAAAGAGCATAATTGTAAAGTTATGATGTGGCGCTATATAAATGCTCATTTATTATTATTATTATTATAAGTCAAGTGGAGAGTGTGTTTGCGTGTGTGTGTGTGTGTGTGTGTGTGTGTGTGTGTGTGTGTGTGTGTGTGTGTGTGTGTGTGTGTTCCATTCATTAAGGTTAAGGTGTAGTTGGATTGCCATGTCATGTTTACCTAGAATATTCCAATGAAAAAGACACTTCGCAGAACACTATACGTCAGTGACCAACATGTTTTTAATACATTGGGACTTTTCTGCTTTTGGACCCTTGGGACCCTCTAAAATTCTGCAGTGGGGGTCCATGGACCCTCTAAAAATTAAAAGTGGGGGCCCCGGGACGCACTAGGAGAGGCGTCCGTGGGGAGCCCAGGATCTAAATCTGCAATATCGCTACATTAACTTAACAAAATAACTACTAATCTGCACAGCATGTTTCTGTTCTATATATGGTTGGTATGTATTCAAGTGAACATATGTTCTTATTCTATATCAAAACCTGGACAAATATTTGGTGGTGAACACGATTATATGCGCAAGAAAATGATACCTTTAATTCGAAGGTATGTTTTATGTCTGTGTTCTAGCTGCTGTAATGAGTCTTGCCTATTTACCTGTTTCCTTACTTTTGCCGCTGAATAACATGGTGTGTTTATTATTCCAGATTTCCCAGAGGACGATCCTTGTAGCCTGTGCGTTGTAGGCATTGTCGTCGTGGTCCTTGACGTGGCCGTCGTGGACATGATCATCGTAACTGTCATCCTCGTACGCACATACCCTGGCTGGGAAAATAAGTTCCTGCTACTGCTGTGTAAGAACTACGAAATACAAATCCTTTAGTTGCTCAATAATGCACAGGGAAAGACGCCTTGATCAGTCATGTATAATAATTAGTTTCTGTACACACATGTGATTACATGTGGGCCCTGTAGCTCAGTTGGTAGAGCACTGGACCAGTGATCCTATGGTCGCAGGTTCGAATCCGGGCAGGGACTTTATGTGCAGATTCAGAGACGGTATCCATGTTCCACACCCATATCACCACTGTGGCACTTAAACCTCGGTCATTCTCCCATGGGAAGTGCAGGTGAAAAACATCAAAACACGAGACAACTGGGTAGCGCGACTATGTTGCTGCTAGCTGTCCACTGGGAGGAAGCGACTCGAATTTCCCAGCGATGGGACAATAAAGTATTGCAAATCAAAATGGGAAAAAAGAATGATAATAAACTTGGCCAACAAATTATTGCAACACATTTCATTGACACTTTAAATGCCAGTTACGGCTGTTCACTGAACCTTAAAATTCCACTGATCACAATATTCGGACAACACATTAAGCAAGTTTTGTAATGCTACTGGGGATTCTGCTAAAATGGTTGTATCATCTGCAAATAATATAATAAACATTTTTAACATCAAATCTGCATCATCTGGTTGTAAATCTAACATGGCAACTTTTTGTTCAATAGTAGGGAGGTGTTCTGAACAGTTCAGTTTTATCAAACATTTAAGCTTGTAAATCATTCAAATACACAGCAAACAATGTTTATGTTGTAAAAGTCTTCATCAGGCTCAAAGAGATTACAAAAGAGACGTTTTTCGAATTTGTTATTCTAAAGTGCAGTCCGTATTGTTGTATCCATCTGAAGTATGGGGTTTAACCAGATTAGAAAGCATTGAAAGAGTACACATGTTGGCATGTAAGCGTTTTTTGGTAGTCCCAACTCGTACACCTAACAAGATGGTTTGTGGTGAATTGGGAAGATATCCTTTGTATATAAATGCATGATATTATTATGCAGAAAGTTTGCGCTATTGGTTCCGCTTGCTTGAAATGGATGATAAGCGACTTCCGAAGCAGGCATATATAATACTTTCAGCTTTAGACAAACACGGGAAAAAGTGTTTGGCAACTGACGTTCGACTGATATTGTGAAAAAAAGGTTTTTAGTTCGTTTGGCTCCAATATATATGTTACAACACGAGTGGTTTTTTGTTATATGGCTTGTATTTCAGTCAAGACCCAGCGGATGAATATCATAGGGATCCACGAGCCTGGGTCTTGACTGAAATACAAGCCATATAAGAAATCACGAGTGTTGTAACCTGTATATCTCATGAGTACACCAAAGACAACGTGGAAAACAACAACGCACTGTAGTTGTCTGTGGTGTGTAAAATAGGTGAGCCAGCGAGGTGTGTTCCTTTGCACTACCCCATGCTAAAGCCACGTCGCTGAAGAAATGAAGTGCAAACAAGTGCATCCGTAAATTTGTGTTAAAACTACATTCAAACCACTGTTCGATTTGCTTTCGAATGCATTTCAGTTTCAATATAGTAAAGAAAGCACACACAATGAAAGTTTTCATTGAATCAAAGACAGTTTCGATTTAGGTTCGGAGTCGGTCCAAGGCCACCGTTCCAGGCTACGGTCGGCAAAACCGGTTTGGCTGACTCGGATCCCAATTTTAGTTTAATTTTTGTGTTGGAGGGTAGATTTATTAAGAGAAACTAACATTTTACTGAATACATTTCTTTATGTTTAACCAGTCATTTCATGTTCGTGAAATATATTTCTGAGTTAATTTGTCCGGTCGTGCTTGCGTTGATCAACCAATAATGGTAGTGTAAAATATGTCTAAAACGACATCATGGCCGCTCCTTGAAACTGCGTGTTGAATACCGTTTGGACTGATTTACTCCATCAGGATGAAATACACGTTTGCTAAGCTCTTGGATACCTTCATATAACCATGAACTTACTGCAGTGTAAAGCAAAACAGTTGGACATGCTCGAAACATGAATAAAACTGCTTGTGCTGGATGACGAAGGTTTTAAAATCTTCATTGGATTGTTCCCCTGTATCCAAACAAATCAAGACTGTGCATGTCTACAGATAAATTAATGATTGATACATTTGCGTGTAACCACTGGCGTGAATTTGCTAGTCATGCAAACACATGGGGTGAAAAAATGGATCGTTCACCTCAAAACATGCTGCGGTCACGCTTGGCTGGGCATCACAGTGGCATCATGATCATCCCTAAATTATCAAGCGTCTTTCCATGCCTAGCAAATTTGCGTCTGTGCTTATCTGCATATGAAACTTGTCCAGTGTTTGTATCAATCATTTGTGTAAAGACATAAGTCATGATTGTTGTGGACGCAAGTGAACAATCCAATGAGGAGTTTCAAAACATTTTTCGAAACGTTGTGTCACATCTGAAGAAATACGTGCAACGATCCCAACTTTTGCTCGAAGTACGTCTAGTATGTTGGTAAAGTATTCGGAAAATGTTAAAGCAATTGCTGGACTACAGGGCTTTTTGTCTCAATATCCCCACACACAAAAATTAAGACTCCCGTTTTTGAATGCTCGTGCGATCGACACTTGCATCAGTGGGAATAGCATAGCACATGCAATACTCAAGCTAGCTAAATACAACAACCTTTTCTAGGTAGATCATTAATTTGGCTGTCTTCCCGTATTAATACATTTCAAATATTTGTCTATTGTGATTTTGTGTCGATTTTTAATTCAGACCTTCCGCTTTTGTCAAGTCGATTTTAAAGGTACCCTCAAATGAGCGGCGGTCACGTGATGCCTGTAAAATAAATCGAAAGGTGATGCAGATGGTCAAGTGAACGGCCTTCACTGGCATATAAAGTTTGGATGAAATGACATGGGAATTAAGGATTTAATTTGGATGCAAAATCGGTTGCAATAATTGTTTGACTAAGTTTATGATAGTTATGAAGAGTGTCAGCTTCCAAGGTTGTAAGATTTAGACGATACCGTTAATTTTTCTTCATCAGCGTACATAAACTCAAATTGAAGTATGAAACACTGACGTATTTGATGAGTAAACAGGATTGTGTGAAAAACGTTTCTCCAGCTTTACAATGACTCCCTTGATTTTTATTGACGTCAAGCCTGTGACGTCATGTATAAGGTTAGCGTAAACTTACCTTGATTCCTTTTTGTATACATGTATTCGTGCGTTTTTTGTGATCAACAATAACTTAAAACTGAAATTGTAGTCGCAAAAGTAATAGAGTTATTCCAGTTTTAAAAACGATACCCCCATTTTTGTGGCTAATACCAGCCACTAGCATGACAATATTCAATGACATAATTGTACATGATGGCTGTCATTTCAATAACTAGAAATACCCAAACCTAACACATGGAAGGTTAAACTGGCTAAAAACAACAGAAATAAAGAGGATTCTTTTTAATAGAAATGTTTCGTTCAGAACACGGACTATTATTATTAGTAGCGAAACATGTACTAGACGATTCGTTGCTCCCAAGAAATGAACTCCACCCTCCAAGCAACTACTGTGGCATATTATTTTTCGTGTCACATCTGCACTCATCGGGGAGGCTGGTAAGAATGTTTGGAACCCTACACGTTAATGATAGTTGTTGCCTTGACATATGCAGAAACCATTAATTTACTGAGCTGATGCAGTCGCGTTCCCGTGTTGTCTGCATGCTAAGTAGTACAGAGTCGATCAAATTTGTCGACTTCCAAATTCTGGTCTAGCTCCAATTTGATCGGAATTACACTTGTGCTCTGTTTTTGCTGCTGGGAATTCTAGGCAAAATCATCATCTGGTAATGTAGTGATGATGAGCTTCATGTCACTAACATTAAGGAAGAAAAGAATGTTCTCAGATGGAAAGAAGGGGTACATGTGTGTGAGTACGATTTCAATAATTGTTCGCGCATTGCCATTAGCCAATCAACTGTAACACCAGTACTTACTGAAAATAACAGTTTTTTTGTGCAGTTGTTGTTCTCGCAGTTTGTGTATTGTTGATAGTATATGTATATGCCAGGTTTAGACCTGGTGGTTGTATTTGTTCACCCCACGTAATACTATAGCAGACGAGGAGTTTAATAACTTACTTTGGTTTCTTTTTCAGAGAATGCGGTGTCTGCATGATTGTGTCTGTGCTGTTTACTAACATCTATTGTGTTATCAGCGTAGCAATAGGGCCCGATATTTAGACGAGGCAAGTATAATGCCGAAGAGTCGAAGAGGAGTCGCATTATACTTGTTCGAGTCTAAATATCGGACCCTATATTGCTACGCTGAAAACACAATAACGTTTATATTGCTATTCTGACATTAAACTCTGTGTTAGAATCATGTTTTTGTCAGCAACAACTACCAGAATAGTCCATGTCGTTCATTGCAGACGATGGTTCCCTTTCCGCATGAAGCCACGGAAATAACCGAACATTGAAAAACCCACGGCCATGTATTATTAGGGAGAAAACTCGAGATAACCGGATGTTTAGCATTACGTCAATATGCTAGGAATCGTATGACGTCATGACGTATCATGCTTGCCTACGTAGATTATATGTTCGAAAGTCTGACTTCTGTTGGGAATTCGCGTGGTGAAGACTGCAGTAAATATGTAGATGATAAGAGAACAATGGCATCGTCTGTCGACTAGTTACAGAAACAAACCTGGCGAGGTATGCGTGTACTTTATACACGTGGAAGAAACCGGAATAATGCGTCTTTGTTATTGCCGATATGCTTTTGGATATCGGCAAAAATGGCCAAGTTCCGTAGCGTTATGCTTTGATGATCGAAAAAGGGATGTGTGAGACCATCCAATCACAGCCCCCGAATTCCCCCACGTGTCCATCTGAATAGCTATATGTATAAGTTACAGCTCCGTCCATCCATGGTATCGCGTGATATTTTTTGTCGAGATTGGGTCAATGAATATGATGACGTCACTCGAGGCTCTGCGATACCATGGATGGATGGAGGTGTAACTTATACATATTGCACTGACCAACGTAAGGAGAATTTCTCATGGGATGTGGAAACAAAGCATAGGAAACTCACCATGGACAGAATAATCAACGCAAGCCTAAAAGTTGTAGAACCATATAGCTATTCTGATGGACACGTGGGGGAATTCGGGACCTGTAATTGGATGGTCTCTTCCGATCATCAAAGCATAATGCTACGGAAGTCGGCCATTTTTGCCAATATCCAAAAGCATATTGTCAATAACAAAGACGCATGGTTCCGGTTTACCCATCTGTACCACACGATGTTTCACTGATCGACAACAGCATACACTGACAACTTGAAATTCTTCTCGGGAATGTTTTTCAGCTTTACAAATGTCGATAGCGTACCCTTTTCTGCTAACTTCCCGATGAAACAGGACTAAACCTATTATTTTTTGTCCCTAAACACCACAAAATGCCCAAAGTCGAAAGATGTAGTACAAACAGGGGAGTAAAACAGAACAGCCGTTTTTGTGTGCCTGTGAGTGTGAGCTTAGTTCACAGTTGCCGACTGACACAAACTTTCGCATTCGGCTTTTCTTATCTCGTAACTCCACACTAAATACCCCACTTCCCCTCTGAAGTATTGATGTACAACCCATGGCACTAACATTCATGTAGTCGTTTATAACTGAGGTTGAAAAATTCGCTTCATGACGAGACAAGTATAAATGCCATTCACCGAAACTGAAAACGCCGCTGCCGTCTGCTCGCTTTGTACGGATTAGCTGTTCTCTTTTCCTCCCCTTGTTGCATCCTAGTTCTTCAGTTGTTTCTAGTTTTCCGTTGATGTTGTGTTTTGGTCTTCTTCATAAGTAGTCTTGTTCAAATAAAAAAAACCTTCTTTTTGTTGTATTCGAATGAACTAATAAAAACATGTTTAACAGCTGTGTTGTCAAATCGAGTTTTTTTTTCCAAAGTCAGTGTGGCTGTTGGGAAACGCTACCGTTGCTGAGCTTTGGTTCAGTTTTGTGTGTTGCATGTAGTTGACTTATTTGTACTTTGTGGGAAAGTACCGATATTATATTTTGTAAACACAATATTTATGCTTGGACGAGAATGCAGGTGAACTTTCTAGTCCTGTCAAAACAAGTTGTTTACCACGCTGTTTTTAGTGTGAGTTCGTGGCGTCCGCTCGGATTAAGGGCGTCGGCACCTTTGATGTACGTCACTATTCTAGTCCATGGGCGGTTCGTATATAATGTAGTTGTATCATGTTCGGTCTGGAATATTCTCGAGATTGAGTATTTACTATATATGCCAGCGCGATTTGAATGTTAAAAAGCTTCTACTTTGAGTTCTGCTACGATGTGCAGTTGTATGTATGGAATGCTAAATAAATCCTCGAACTCAATTTGACGAGTTGTTTTCTGCTGCTGCGAAGACGGGCGACGTAGAATAAAAGAACACAACTATACGACGTTTGAGAACTTGTGGCAATCTCAAGTGTCGTGTAACAATTGGGGGCCAAGCCAAGGATCTACGTTTAACGCCAAGGGTTTTCCAGCAACAAGGACCAGTGTCAAGACAGTCACAGGAGGTAGCCATCAATCGGGTGTATCCTGAGGGATCAGTATTGAGACTACGGAACCGTGGATTCGGTGTGACTGGTGAAGAGTTTGGTAATCGCCGCAGCTCGGTACGGTGAGCGACGCCGGAGTGTATCGGGATTACAGAGGTTAGCTGCCGTTTGGACGAGACGGACTTCGTCGCGGAGCTAGTGCATTAATACTACGAAATACGACTGAGGTACGTCGTGTACGTATCGTGAGCAGAGTGCGCCGTCACGTTAGACGAGGAGGGTGGCAGCCTGCGTCTACGAAGGTGAACAGCGACGAGAGAAGCATCGGAGGTGCAGTAGAGACTGTGTTCTTTTAGAAGACTACATTCGTCTACGTTCGGGGCTGTGAAAGAATACAGACGAACGCACCGGAAAAGACCAGAATGGCTGAGTTCTGGGGAAAAGGAATTGAACTGGGACTAAAAGGCAAGCAGTTGACGGAGTTCGTCGAGTCCCAGACACGACTGCTAGCGCAGCGTGAAGAAAGACAAGCGCAGCGTGAGCGTGAAGAAAGAGAAGCACAGCGTGAAGAAAGACAAGCGCAGCGGGAAGCAAGACAAGCGCAGCGTGAGCGTGAAGAAAGAGAAAGAGAAGCACAGCGTGAAGAAAGGCAAATTGAGCTGAAACGCTTAGAGCTCCAGATAGAAATGGAGATGAAGCGCTTAGAGCTCCAGACAGAAATGGTGCGTATTCAAAATGAGCACGAGGCACCACACCAAAGAGATAACCAGCAGCAAATGCTACACAGGGCACCGAAACTTCCAGCATTCGCTGACGGGAAGGACCAGATCGACTGCTACCTTGCAAGATTCGAGAGGTTCGCTGAGAGTGCTAGATGGCAGCGCGGACTGGGCGATTCTACTCAGCGCACATTTGACTGGGGCAGCACTTGAGGTCTACGCTAGACTCTCAAACGATGACGCCAGAGACTATAATGTACTGAAGGAAGCTCTGTTGCGTTGCTATAACTTCACTGAAAGGGGCTACCGTCAACGCTTCCGCGAATGCCAGCCATTGTCTGGAGAGACACCGAGCCAGTTTGTGGAGCGCCTGTCGTCATACCTGCAGAAGTGGGTGGAGTTATCAGGTGAAGAGCAGTCATACGAGAGTCTGCGGGACTTGATCATGAAGGAGCAATTCCTTAATGCCTGCCCGAAGGACCTGGCGACCCGCTTGGAAGAGCAAAAACTGCGGGGTTTGAAGGACATTACTGATGCCTCTGAGCGTTATCTCATTGCTCATGGAAGGACCCTGGGGACGTCAAAGTCAACGAAACCTTTTCAGAAGAGCGGAAACCAGGCAAACCAACCTGCCAAGGGACAAACTGAGTCCGCACCGTCATCCAATGAAAGTGAAGCGGGTCATCGTTGGGTACTGACCCTGGTAGACTATGCAACCAGGTACCCAGAAGCCGTGCCTCTGAAGAAAATTGACACCGAGACTGTTGCCGAGGCACTTGTGGACATTTTCAGCAGAATTGGGGTTCCTGAAGAGATCCTCACAGACCTGGGGACACAGTTTGTCTCTGAATGCATGGAAGAGGTCAACAGGCTGCTGAGCATTCGTCACTTGACTACGACACCCTATCACCCGATGTGCAATGGGCTGGTAGAAAAATTCAATGCGACGCTGAAGTCCACGCTGAAGAAACTATGCAGTGAGCAGCCAAGGCAGTGGCATCGCTACATCAATGCCTTGCTATTTGCATACAGGGAGGTGCCACAAGAGTCCACTGGATTCTCCCCGTTCGAGCTGATGTACGGGCGGACCGTGAGAGGCCCGATGCAAATACTAAAGGAATTGTGGACGAAAGATGTGGACACACCTGAAGTGAAGAACAGTTACCAGTACGTGTTTGAGTTGCGAGAGAAACTGGAGGAGACTCTCGAGATTGCTAGAGAACATTTGAGAAGTCTCAGGATAGTGGAAAGCACTACTACGACCGCATAGCCGTAAACAGGAAGTTTACACCGGGTAACAAAGTGCTGATACTGCTTCCCACTGATCACAACAAACTTCTGATGCAGTGGAAAGGCCCATACGAGATTGAGGCCATGGTAGGGATCAACGACTACAAGGAGAATGTCGGCAAGAAGTCCAAGATCTACCACGCTAACCTCCTGAAACTGTATGTGGAGAGACCTCCGGAAGCAGTACAGGTCGCAGCAAGTGTGGAAGAACCAGCCGAACTAGACGAGTTCGACGGTGAGGAACTACTGGAGTTGGGAGACCTCCACAAGAAAGAGGGAGTGGATGACGTCAAGCTAGGACCTGACCTGACAGAAGATCAGCAGAAGGAGCTGCATGATTTTATGGGCGACTTCACCCATAGGTTCTGTGATGTTCCAGGCTCTACGTCCTGAACATGAAGTCCACCTCACATCTGACGTTCCTGTTCGCTCAAAACCATACCCTATCCCGTTTCAGGCTCGGGAATCCTTGAAGAAGGACATCGACAACATGTTGAAGATGGGGGTCATCCGTGAATCATCATCCCCTTACTCATCTCCCGTTGTTGTTGTCAAGAAGAAAGACGGCACAAACAGGGTATGCATTGACTTCAGGAAAGTCAATAAGATCACCGTGTTTGACCCTGAACCAATGCCGACGGCAACTGATCTATTCCGACAGTTAACCGGCAGTAAGATCTTCTCAAAGATCGATCTCAGCAAGGGATATTGGCAAATTCCTGTGCGCGAAGATGACATACCAAAGACCGCCTTTGCAACTCCAGACGGAACGTATGAGTGCCTGCGGATGCCTTTTGGCATGGTGAACAGTGGTGCTACCCTGAAGAGGGGAATGCGAAAAATGCTCAAAGGAATGAAGAATGTTGTGTACTACTGGGATGATCTGCTAGTCCACACGGAGACCTTTGCGGAGCATCTGGAGACTTTGAGGGAACTGTTTTCCCGCCTGACAAAAGCCAATCTGACCGTGAGACCCAGCAAGTGCATTTTGGGGACCGACAACGTTGACTTCATAGGTCATTCACTGAAGGAAGGTCAAAAGGGGCTTTTGTTGGAAAACGTCACCAAGATCCTCAATGCGCCACGTCCTGAAACCAAGAAGCAGGTGCGATCCTTCCTTGGATTGGCTGGGTACTACAGAGAGTTCATTCCAAACTTCGCCGCCATAACGGCGCCTTTGTCGGACATGACCCGAAAAGGATGCCCCAACCGAATACTCTGGGGACCAGCTCAGGAGAAGGCATACCAGACCGTGCGCGACCTGATGTCACGAGACCCGGTGCTACGCCTTCCTGATACTGCCAAAGAGTTCATCTTGCGTACAGACGCATCGGACGAAGGGATCGGCGCCATGCTGATGCAAGAGCATGGAGGTAAACCGTTTCCGGTCAGCTATGCCAGCAAGAAAGAGTGTTTAGCCATCGTGTGGGGAATCAAGAAATTTGAACTCTACCTCCAAGGGGTGAAATTCGTGCTTCAGACTGATCACAAACCCCTCACCTACCTGAACTCTGCGAAGTTTGTGAATAATCGTATCATGAGGTGGGTGATGTACTTGCAGAACTTTGATATGCGAGTGGAATCGATCAATGTTGGAGCAGATTTTCTCAGCCGAGTATGTGAGTAAAACTGTGTTCATTCTCCAACAGACTAATGTACATACCTGGATTTCAATCTGTTATGTATACATAATATGTGTACAGGTAGCGTTTCAATGATTGAAAGAAATTAGGTAAATTTCTTCTGGTGTTGGGGGTAATGTTAGGAAACGCTACCGTTGCTGAGCTTTGGTTCAGTTTTGTGTGTTGCATGTAGTTGACTTATTTGTACTTTGTGGGAAAGTACCGATATTATATTTTGTAAACACAATATTTATGCTTGGACGAGAATGCAGGTGAACTTTCTAGTCCTGTCAAAACAAGTTGTTTACCACGCTGTTTTTAGTGTGAGTTCGTGGCGTCCGCTCGGATTAAGGGCGTCGGCACCTTTGATGTACGTCACTATTCTAGTCCATGGGCGGTTCGTATATAATGTAGTTGTATCATGTTCGGTCTGGAATATTCTCGAGATTGAGTATTTACTATATATGCCAGCGCGATTTGAATGTTAAAAAGCTTCTACTTTGAGTTCTGCTACGATGTGCAGTTGTATGTATGGAATGCTAAATAAATCCTCGAACTCAATTTGACGAGTTGTTTTCTGCTGCTGCGAAGACGGGCGACGTAGAATAAAAGAACACAAGTATACCACGTTTGAGAACTTGTGGCAATCTCAAGTGTCGTGTAACAGTGGCGCTTGCGCAAAACTAATGCGCATACGAAACGGCGTCTGCTATCAAAACCTGAGATCAACGCATCGACGCAAAAACTGTCATTTTGTAAGTTTGGAACAACAAATAAAGGTCAGAACAGCTATATAATCGCTATTGTATTTTCAGCGTAGCAATAGGGTCCGATATTTAGACTCGAACAAGTATAATGCGACTCGTCTTCTTCATTATATTTGTCTCGTCTAAATATCGGACCCTATTGCTACGCTGAAAACACAATAGCTGTTAATATTTTGTTTCAGTCTTGGCAAGACCAGTTTTGGCCGGAAAAGACATCATGAATTCATTCGCCCTGCCGAGACAAAATACCAATTCCATGGATGAAAACGTATATACATGTATCCCGTGACGCATCAAAGCTAAATTTTGTTTTGAAATGTTTTCACAACGTACAGATAATTAATAACGGCATAATCGTCATCACAAGACAGGAAAAACGCATACTTTGTTTGTCGTCTGCTGCAAATCTAGTTTTGTTGGTTGACGGAGTGAATAGAAGCTTCAATCGTACCTTCATCAACCGGAATAAATGCTCGGTCCGCTGTCATTTTGTAACTGAACATTGATTTTTTTTCTTTAACTTTTTGGTTAAAGGCACAGTAAGCCTCCCGTAAACCATCACAGATACGGTCAGGCTTTTACACACAGTACAAACAGCCTTTCATTTAAACACTCACCGATTGAGAACATCCTAGGTGCCCTCCGTAAAGAGCGAACAATTTTCAAAGAATTTATTTTTGCGTGGTTTATCTTACCCCTGAGCCATCGTGAACCCGTGTGATCCAGTTTCCCTTTTTCACAATGTAGTCGTCAGTTAGTCATTTGAATGCGACTCGATGTGAGCTTATCTACAATAGCACGTTTTTATGCACGAAACAAACGGCTGTGGTTCACAAGAACTCTAGCGATGGCTTTTGACTGTTGAGAGGAACGGCGATATGCATAAACCGTCGTCTGCTACGACCCTTGCGTGACCCTGCTTCCGGGCTTTTCTTTTTTCAAACTTTCAAAACTTCGAATTGTACTGATCTTGTCTTGATGAAAAAAGAATTCTTTTATGATTAAAGAATGTTTGTGTAACAAGCTGTCAATTTATTATTTAGATTTTAAAAGTTAGGTCTAGCGCAAAAACGCACCACGGTCCAAAAACATTCTGATAATCATCGATCCACGGCTATCGCCAGTTTACATCGATAGAATGAGACCCGAAGGGAAGTAACTCATTTTTGACAATCTGCAAAATTAATTCTTTAAAAATTGCTCGCTCTTTACGTAGGGCACCTAGGATGTTCCCGTTTGGTGAGCGTTCAAATGGAAGGGTGTTTGTACTGTGTGTAAAAGCCTGACAGTATCTGTGATGGTTTACGGGAGGCTTACTGTCCGGGCGTGATTTCCGGTATTGAGTATTCGATCATAACAGCCGTCCAGCACCAAAACGAGGCGCCATTGTTGTAGAGGACCAAGTCCACGAAAATAAACTCTTTTAAAATTTCTCACGCTCGACAGAAAGCAGCCAGGATGTTCCCGTTCGGTGAGCGTTCAAATGGAAGTATGCTTGTGCTGTATGTAGACGCTCGGGGAGCTCTGTGATGGTTTACGGGAGGCTTACTGTGCCTTTAACATTGAAACGGCAACCCAAAAGAGTGTTTCAGCTGTTTCAAGACACAGGCTCAGCTACTTCTTTTGAGTTGCTTTTCAGTCTAAAATGACACCGGAAGCGAAAAAATTGTCGCGCATACTGTCACAAAAAGACGTCATGACAAAGTTACACGCAAAACAAAAGAGACTTTGACGTCATTTACTTTTGTTCGGACTTTTCCGTCTGTTCCTAGCTTGTCAGTGAAGACTTGACGTGAGTAAGCTTACCCAAAACGTCTTTTAGTTCTCTGTTCGCATTGCAGCTGTGAAATAATCAGTCTTGTGTCTCGGTCGTGTAGGTACAGAGTTTGCTTCTGCAATCGTTGTGTTCGTGTTGATGACGGCTTCGTAAGACAAATCAGCGAATCTATCGTGTGGAAGACATTTCTGTACAAAGCACCGAACCCAACAGGAGGCTGTATTGATGCGTTTGCAATTTTCTGAAGAAATAAACTGCATGTGGTTAATTTCATCCGTTTAATGCTTGTCGAAACGAGCCATAAGGCTTTAGAATAAAAGATTTCACGCATTGCTTGGCCATCTGATCACAGATGAGGTCGCAGTTTGTAGGTTGAATCTATGAATCGGCCAGAGATAGATCTGCATTTCTGGTACGACCTTCCAGATTATCAACAGCGGGTTCATGGTCGGAATCAAGAGGTCAAATTTGCGTGGCTCCCAATCATTTCATAAAAGATTTCCTTTTTCTTGTTTCTGCGGCTGCGCAAGTTATTTTGCCTAGGTCATGGCCGAACTTTAGGCCTACGGAGAAATATCGCTGGATATTTTCTCACTAGAATAACAGAGACAAAGAAGGGAAGTCATGCTATATTATGAGTTATTTCTAATAATTAATATGCTGACTGTTAGCAAATGATAACAGACATGTCGAGAAAAAAGATATCAAGCATGAGCCTTTTAGGCGAATGCTGATATCGTTTGTGAGACATGTAGTTATCATTTGCTAACAGTCAGCATATTAGAAATAACGGTTGTATTACCGTTTAATTCGAGCAAAAGAAATTTAGAAGCGACTGGAGCGCTCCTACCTGATTATGCCTGTTAGTCAAAGAATTCTCGTGACCTGGGTCAGCCAATCAGAGTAACACACCTTACGTGATGAATATTCACAGGTCAAATGCGTTTGACACACAACAAACCATGTTGAACATGCGTTTCGGTTGCTTTGCCTTTTCTTGTTGAACAGAGAGCGACAGATTTAGAACCGACTACAGACGGATGGGAAATGACGTAAAGAGACATTTGACGTAAAGCGAGTGACCCAATTTCACTTGATTTTCCGAACTCTGATAATTTAGATTTCAAGTGAGCGAATCGGCATTGCACACTCAGAGGATGGGCGGTGCCTCGCTGTTCCGTAAAGCACCCACCGACAAAACTCGCTTTTCGGTATTTTTTTTAGATAAAGAGAGTATTATCTGACAGCATTTGAAGTGTCATTCTTTAGAATAAATCACACTGATATTGCTGATTTAAATTTTTACTTTGTCTTGTTCATTTTTAGCTTGATAAACAAAAAGGGTCCCTGCCTGAACGTTATAACATTTAGAGGGTCACCTAGAATCCGTCCTGATTGGTCAAAAAGCCATATGGGGCACTGAATTGGTAATAAACACGGATAATACGGAGAACTGGGTGGCCGAGTGGTAACGCACTTGCGCTCGGAAGCGAGAGGTTGCGTGTTCGACCCTGGGTCAGGCCGCAATTTTCTCCCCCCTTTCCTAACCTAGGTGGTGGGTTCAAGTGCTAGTCTTTCGGATGAGACGAAAAACCGAGGTCCCTTCGTGTACACTACATTGGGGTGTGCACGTTAAAGATCCCACGATTGACAAAAGGGTCTTTCCTGGCAAAATTGTATAGGCATAGATAAAAATGTCCACCAAATACCCGTTTGACTTGGAATGAAGGCCGTGAAAGGTGAATGCTCGCCTAATAGGCTACTGAGCTTTACTGGCCGATGTGAATGCGTTATATATTGTGTGTAAAAAATGTCTGTTTGTCTGTCTGTAAAAAATTCCATTTCAAACGGCAGAAATTAATATGTAAGCGCCTAGGGCTATATCTAGATTAGGCGCATAAAAATGATCACAATAATAATAATAATAATAATCAAAAGCAAACCCAATAGAAACGCTCGGGGATTCTTCGGCTCTTTTCATTGGCGTTTCCCCAGACCTAGACAGACGACACTGCTTTGCAAAGTTCCAAAAACGAACTGGCAAACTGGCACAAGTAAACAAACACAAAATTCATTAAAGGTCATAAATTCATCACAAACACATGAAACCTAGTGATATGTTTTGTCTTCTTACAAAGTCATGGAGTGCGTGTATCTGTCTTTCGATACACAGACGTTCGGAGAAACACGAATGTCAAGTTCAAGTCAAACCAATTCACCTTCTGACCCGTGCACAAGACGTTGTATTGCTAAACGAAGCGCAAAATTAAGAAATAATAATACAAGCAAAGAACAGAGCAACATCTAACAAAGTCGAGCAAGCAGAATGACAGGTTTAATGAAAAACAAAGAGGCAATGAATCGGAAACAAGATTGCGATTCTTTCCTTGGCTGCACGACGCAAATCTTCTGTGACCTTTGACCCTACGTGCCTTGCTGCACGATGCAAATCTTCTTGCCTTGGTCAATAAATATAAAACAAAAGACGATATGCTCCCCCTCGGACCGACAAAAAAGCTTGTCTGTCAACAACCCATCAATCATCTTATAATACCACATTGCTAATGGAGCTTCTCACTGCTGATTTGTTTTTAAGGTTATACACATTTATTTTTGAGTATCTTTGTCAAATTGGTAATGCATTTATTTTGGTTCTCAACAGGTTTTTTAACATACATTCTGACTGAACAGCGCAATTAAGGCACCTTCTTTTGGCCTTGCAAATTTGTAGATAGATATGCATGATCACATCTTGAAAGATGGCTGCCATTCACTCACGAGCTCAAGTTTGTATTGGACATTTGAGTCCAGATATTTAAAAAAATTCTGATTCATATAATATCCTGCTCTTTTGTTCAGGTGCCTTCTTTGCTCCACGCATCGTCGCATGTATCATCGTATTGATCGTCTACATTGTGTACCGTTGGACTAAAGGTAAGACCAGCAACTTATGTAGTGCAAACACTATCATGAGGGTATAAATGTGGCATGTGACAGTCACCAACCCACCATACTCTCTCTCTCTCTCTCTCTCTCTCTCTCTCTCTCTCTCTCTCTCTCTCTCTCTCTCTCTCTCTCTCTCTCTCTCTCTCTCTCTCTCTCTCTCTCTGTATAAACTTCAGAAGGGGCTCTGGCCTAAAACTGAATAAACTTTCGTATTCGTATTCGTATTCTCTCTCTGTATATGTATAGGTTTTAATACCAGTGGTTTTTACATTTAGTCAAGTTTTGACTAAATATTTTAACATAGAGCGGGAATCGAGACGAGGATCGTGGTATATGTGTGTCTGTCTGTGTGTGTGTGTAGAGCGATTCAGAGTAAACTACTGGACCGATCTTTATGAAATTTTACATGAGAGTTCATGAGTATGATGTCCCCTGAACATTTTTTTCATTTTTTCGATAAATATCTTTGATGACGTCATATCCGGCATTTTGCACTGTCACACCCTCATTTTTCAATCAAATTGATTGACATTTTTGTAAAGCAATTGTCGACAAAAGACGGACTTCGGTATTGCATTTTAGCTTGGTAGCTTAAAAATTAATTAATGACTTTGGTAATTAAAAATCTGAAAATTTTAATTATTTTTTAAAAAATAAAACGATCCAAAATTACGTTCATCTTATTTCTTATCATTTTCTGATTCCAAAAACATATAAATATGTTATATTCGGATTAAAGACAAGCTCTCATTTGGGATAACTGTTCTGACAGATTAGCTACTTTATTAGAAAACTTGCATCTTGATGCCATAAGAACCATTATAGGTGCAGTTCGTGGCACGAGTCACCAAAAATTGTACGATGAATCAGGATTTACAACACTGAAGGAGAGGCGAAAAAGACACAAATTGATTTTGTATTTCAAATTAGTTAATGCACGCGTGCCACCATACTTACTAGAACGTCTGCCTCCTCTCGTTGCTTCTGTGAACCCTTACCATAGACGAAGACCACTTGACAGACAGACTCCCCACTCTCGAACTGAATTGTATAAAAAGTCATTTTTTCTGTCTTTGACTTCCCTGTGGAATGAGCTTCCAGATACTGTAAAACAACTTGATTCTATTGGGTTATTTAAAAAACGTATTAGTTCTGATGATTCTGTTGTTCCCTAGTATAGATACACATCTGATCGAAAATCAGAAATTATCCATTGCAGACTGAGATTGAGGATCAGCAATCTAAATAGTGATCTATTTGACAGACATTTAATTCCCGACCCGTCATGCACTTGTGGTTATCGTGTTGAAAATGCGGAGCACTATATTTTTCATTGCCCCTTATCTCTTCAAATACGTGAAGTCACCTTGTCAACACTGCCCAACTATGATTTGCTAACCGCTGATGATTTTCTGTATGGCAATAGAGACAAGTCAGACAGCGAAAATGCATTGATATTTGACCAGTTATTCAGGTTTATCTTATTAAGCAAACGTTTTGAATAATGAATGCATTTATCTCATCCATGTTCGAAACGACCATGTGCAGTACTGTTTACATTTCCTTGTTCTGGTAGTATTCTATTTTCAACCATGTGGAAGTCATTGTATGCGTGTGTGTGCGAGTGAGTGTGCGAGCGCGTGTGAGTACTGTTGTTAGTTTAGCATTGGTTTTTTTTTTCTTTTGTTTTTTTCCTTTTATTGTTACATGTTTGTCTACCATAATTTACCATTATTATTTTGACATTATTTCAAATTTGTTATATTAAAATCGTCCGCCAAATTTCATTTGCTTTTAAGAGTACGCTTATAAGCCTAGCTTGTTGTGCTCCATGTTCCTTATTTCATGTATGCGGTAATAGTACCAATGGAATTTATTGAATAAACTTGTTTAAACCAAAGACAAGCTCTGAAAAATAAAAATATAAACATTATGATCAAAATTAAATTTCCGAAATCGATTTAAAAACAATTTCATCTTATTCCTTGTCGGTTCCTGATTCCAAAAACATATAGATATGATTTGTTTGGGTTAAAAACACGCTCAGAAAGTTAAAACAAAGTAAGGTACAGAAAAGCGTGCTATGCAGCACAGCCAAACCACTACCGCGCTAAACAGGCTCGTCAGTTTCACTGCGTTTTGCACGAGCGGCGGACTACGATCATTGTGAACAAATGCAGTGCGTTCAGTTTCATTCTGTGAGTTCCACAGCTTGACTAAATGTAGTAATTTCGCCTTACGCGACTTGTTTTTATATGGCTTGTGTTTCCGTCAAGACCCAGCGGATGAATATCATCAGGATCCACGAACCTGTGGCGAGTGGACCCCCTGCTATATTCCGCTGGGTCATGACTGAATTAAATACAAGCCAAACAAAAACAAGATATTAGTGTTGTAACCTGTATATATTCCACACGGACACCAACGATAACGTTTAACACAAGTAATAACACTGTTGTGGTCTGTCGTGTGTACAACAGGTGAGCCAGTGAGGTGTGTTCTTTTTCTTTGACTTGACTTGACTTATTCCTGTAGACTCCCTGTGGAGCATAGGGCCGCAACAACTCCTCGCCAACGCACCCGGTTCTGGGCAGCTCCTTTCAGTCGGGGCCATGTCGTGCCAGCTGCCTTTGCCTCACTTTCCTGGCTTCCCGTAGGCTTTCACGCGTCATGAGCTCTTCTAGAGAGGAACCTTCCTGACTGGGCTGTTGTTGGTTTGTTTTTGTTGCAGTTTCTGTAGCAAGTTGTTTTTTGGCGGGGTGGAGTTGCTAACCCCACGCCCAACCCTCCTCCTTTATCCGGGCTTGGGACCGGCTGAAAGATCTTTAGGGTACATCCAGGCGGAGTTGTGTTCCTTTTCACTACCTCATTATAAAGCCACGTCGCTGGAGAAATAAAGTGCACAACTGATTTCCTACATTAAGTGTGGTAAATCAAATTTGAAACCTTTTTTTAAGCTTTTTGTGAATGTATTTAGTTGTAAGAGAGGGAAAAAAAGCACACAAAATGATAGTTTTCATTGAATCAAAGACAGTTTCGTGTTTAGATTCGAAGCGGGTTCAGGTTCGCTATTAACAACATAAGTGGGCAGAACCTGTTTGGCCAACTGGTATTCCGAATCCAATTTTGTTGTGTTGATTGTTTTGTTGGAACGTTCAACTATTAAAAGAAACGCACATTTAACTGAATAACTGTCTTTAGATTCAACCAGTTGCTTCCTTTGGGATAAATAATCTATTTTACGTAACTTGTCCGACCGTACTTGCATGACCCATTCAACCCAAAATCTCCATCCTGTTTAAAACGGTACAATAGTAAGTTTGCAATGGCCGCTCATCGATACGGCTGTGTTGAATGCCGTTTGAACTAATTTTGCTCCTTCAGAATAAAATATACGCTTGCTGAGCTCTTGGATACTAAATATACATTATGATCTGACTGCAGTGTAGAGCAAACCGTTCGACGTGCTTGAAAACTAGATAAAACAGCCTGTGTATGACGAAGCCGATCTGGCCAGCGGAACAGGTAGCAAGCAAAGTGTACACAAGGATAGGCGTGGTCAAACACAAAACCACACACATACACACACACACACACACACACACACACACACACACACACACACACACACACACACACACACACATACACACACACACACACACACATACATACACACGCACACACACACACACACACACACATACACGCGAGCGCATAATTTGCTATAGTTAGATGTCAAACCAAAAAGGTATCAAACTGCTCATTTGTGCATCTTTTAAGTTTAAGTTGCAGAAGGTATTCGCAGTATGTTGGCTGCAGATCTAAATCAAGTTTAGTGAAGGTTCAAAGTTATCAGTCAGTGATAAAAGTTTTTTTTTATTAAGCTTACATGCTTTGCTCCTTTGTCTGGATGACACTTTAATACATAATGGGCTCAACAAAATACATCATAGTACTGATTTCGGTTTGGCCGAAGAACTATAGTTCTGCCGACCCTTAACCCTGTACCGAACATGTTTCTGTGGATTGAAGAGCATTGCTCACATGGCTAAACAAAAGAAAACACAACATTCACAGAAGACAAAACCATGATACGTATCTGAGGTATGCAATTCAATAAACCAGGGACGTAGCACCCGGTAGGGCATGTAGGGCGACCGCCCGACCACTTTTTCCGTAACTAGAAAAAAAAGAAAAAAAAAGAGAGAGAGAGAGAGAGAGAGAGAGAGAGAGAGAGAGAGAGAGAGAGAGAGAGAGAGAGAGAGAGAGAGAGAGAGAGAGAGAGAGAGAGAGATCTACCAACAGAACACCCCACGTAGTATTCACGCGATGGCATGGTTTTTTTTTGGTTTTTTTGTGTGTGTGTTAGTCTTGGTCAACTGCTGGAATAGGATGACGTCTTATTTTGACGAGAACGTCACACGTGACGAGTTCCGTCAGGCCATAAAAGTATTGGCGCCAATTTAGTGAAAATTGCTTCTTCGTCCGTCTGCTCCCATGAGAAACAATGGAGGTAAGAAATGTTTTGTATATTCTGTGTGTGAAGCTGGGGTCAGACTGAGGGGTGAGTGATTGTGTGTCAACCGTAAGTACGCCATAACAATTGAGTAACACAGTAACTTGTGGGGTTAACAGTGTCACATGAAACAACATGTAGAGAGAGAATTGAACAATGGACACAAGTGTGCATCCTGGTTGTGATGGATCGAAAACGCGCTAAAAATATTCTGACAAATCCCTCAATTTTTCAGTCATCACTCAGGCTGCCAATGTTGATGGCTGGACGGATCAATAAATTGCTTGTTTAGAAGTAAACCAGTTTGTCAATCCTTGCTTTTTAACACACTAGACAATAATGAAGACGAAAGTCATTTGAAGTAAGTGCTCATCACATTCAACGTATCGGAATTTAGATATAAATGTAAGTCGATTGATAATCACTGATACATTCACCAGCCCGTTGTTTGGTGGAGGATGGAAAGATGATTAGATGGAACTGAGCTCAGAAGGCACGAAATCGCATCATGTTTTCTTTCTTTTTTAGACCATTACAAGGGGACGGGAAGGGGGGGGGGGGGGGGGGGCGGTAGTGTAAGCCCCATATTTCCTTAGCTGTCTCTGCATTTTGTCTTCCATTTTTTTTCGCCCTACCACTTTTATTAGGTGTGCTACGTCCCTGATAAACAAAGCGTTTATCTTTACACTGTGGGTGCAGGTCGAGTCAAACAAGAACAAAAGCGAAGAATCAACTGATAGTGATAGTGGCAGCAAACTAACCTCGCTGTTCTGATTGGAGGTAAAGCTAGATTAACCTCCCTTCCACGAACACTGCACCACTGATCTAAAAATGCACACTGATCTAAAAATAAAAAAATTAGAAATTAAATGGCACGTTGCACTGACACAAGGTGAATCAATGAAACACTATGCAGGGCCGGACTAGGCTAAGAGAAGGGGGGTGGGGGTGGGTTGCCAGTGGTGGTCCAGGGGGATGTTCCCCCTGGCGGGGTCGTGGGGGTCAGGGGGCAAAGCCCCCTGAAGCTGATGGGTAGATCATATTCTGAGATAGGAAAATGGTCGCTCCTTGCATTAAACGGCATAAAATAAACAATAATAAAAAATGTTTTAAATAAGTGAGGTACATGTTTAGGGGGGAGGGCGCAACCCCCATAACCCCCCCGGTAGTCCAGCCCTGCTATGCAAGACCGAAAATGAAGTGGAAACAACTATTAACTGCATGTGTGCATTTTTAGATCAGTGGTGCACAAGAGATACTCAAGATAGCAAAACAAAACAACCTGTTCTGGATAGAGTTTTAATAGACCTTTTTTACTTAAATTTTGGCGCATGCGCTGTGAAGTTTATTGTCAGATCTACGGGAACTAGGGGGCAAAAGGAAAAATCGACAACGAGGCTTGGTGCAAAGTCAAGTGCGGAGACGACGAGGCAAACTGTTGTGTTTGCAACTGCAAGTGCAACAGTGGAATGAAGAAAGAGAAATACGGTGGACAGAATTTGTCATTGTATGGCTTTCCGATGGGTGCAAGTGCGAAGGCGCAACAGCGAAGGACGCGATGGGTGCAAGCAATCCGACGACAGGGGTTTGTCGTGCCATTGAAAAGTCTGCTCGAGTCACTGACTTCGTGTCTGGCAATGGCACGGCTATCAGCGATGCCAACTACGTTGACTTCGTCACCCTTAATCTTGGATTTCCCCCTCCCCACTCTCTACCTCTCTCTGTCTCTCTCTCGCATGATACCGTATATACATACACGGATGTTTTTCTGTGTTTGAGTTTGTGTACGATACCGTGTGTACGTATGCGTTTGTGCGTGTGTTTGCGTGTGTGTGTGTGTGTGCGGTGTGTGTGTGTGTGTGTGTGTAATGAAGAGAGAGAGAGAGAGAGAGAGAGAGAGAGAGAGAGAGAGAGAGAGAGAGAGAGAGAGAGAGAGAGCGGTAATTGAATTTGGCTTTTACCGAATGAAAACTATTGTCAAAAACAGTGGATTAAGAACTAAAACTAACCAACCATAAAATAAAAAGCACCCTCCATCCCTTTTAACTGTCTCTCTCTTCCGCTTTCACGCGCTTTTTCTGTCTGTCTGTCAATCCCCCCCCCCCCCCCCCCTCTCTCTCTCCTCCCCTCTCATTTCATAAAAGAATTTGGGAGAGAAGAAAAGGTTTCAATATCCTCGGTTATACCTTGTGTCAATATTTCAATTTACAAATATATGCAATAACACTGTCTTACAATTAGTCAAAAACAAAGCCCTTTTTTTCTAAAACGATCAAAATCCGAAAGAAACAACTGAAAATCATGCAGAGACTTTCTTCCGAAAATTACAAATCTCTGGCAAATTGAAAGGAACAACAAAATATTCCTTCAGAGAGAGCGAGAGAGATAGAAAGAGAGAGGGAGAGAGAGATAGAGAGATAGAGAGAGAGAGAGAGAGAGAGAGAGAGAGAGAGAGAACTCAGAACGGTTTATTATTAAGGCCACACAGAGAGAGAGAGACAGAGAGAGAGACAGAGTGAGTGAGCGAGCGAGTGAGCAAGAGAGAGAAGTCTGAATCTGAAGTCTGAAGTCTGAATATTTTAATGAGTAGGCCTTGGGCCCTTTTCATGGAGATGAGCACATCTCAAGCACCAGCATACAAATGCACATATTGAACAAAAACAAGAACATCCTACTTGTATCGCCCTGTTTCGTTTACGGATTATGGATTACGAATGGAAAGCGCCTTCATGACAAATGTAGAAAAACGTAGCAATAGCGGCTTACTAGTGTTTGAAAACAGCATGGTTAATTTAAACAATGATGGGATTCTAATGTATTTTCGTGGAATATAATATTCTTTAAACTCAGCATATTTAGGGCATACTAAAACAAAGTGGACATCATCTTCAACACTGCCACAACAAAATGGACAAGATAAATCAGCGGAGGTTGCATTTAAATTAAAGCGAAATCGATGCACTTTCAGAGGAGATACTCCCAATCTAAGTCTAATCAGAAGATTTCTAGCTTTAATATGTTTCAAATCACTTAAATAGTTGGATAATCTTAGGGTTGATTTGAAGGTTCTGTACAGAGAGAAACGTTCACTTCCTTGTACATTTTCAAGCCAGGTTTGCTTACAGGATGAAATAAGTGTTTCTTTAAATGCTGTTAGGGCATCGCCAACACCTTGGTTTTCCCATACTTCATCAAAACCGTACATGTACAGAGTGTAACAGATCGAGGAGGCCCATGTTTTCTTATTTTGTTCATGGAGATATTTCAGCATTTTATACGCCTTGCTCGGAAGGCGATGATGTGGCATCCTCAATATACGTAGCCAAAAACGAATGCATTTAACAAAGCTGTTTATAAACAAGGGGTACCTTCCCGTTTCTCCATAAACCATAGCATTTGGTGTTCTCATACTCGTATTCAAAAAACGTTTAAGTGCGAATAAATGAACTCTCTCTATAGGTGTATGGTCTGCTTCAACCCCCCAAACTTCGGCACCATATGCCAGCATCGGTTGAATCTGTGCGTCGAAAAGCTTGAAAAAAATAGCTGGAGATCTGTCACCCAGTTGCCATAAACATTTTAGAATACCAATGACTCCCTTTTTCCCTTTTGCAGCAAAATCATTAAGAGTGTGAGAGAAGGACAGGCGTGTAGACAACCATACTCCTAAATACTTATACATGTTCAAAACGCTCATAGGATGTCCACCATACACCCATCTTTCTCGCATGGCCAAGTGACCACCGTTCCGAAAAACAACAATATTAGATTTGTCTAAATTAACTTCAAGTCCAAGACGTCTAGACGAATCCCACAGAATGTTTAACTGATTCTGGAGCCCACATACAGAATCTGAAATAAGAATAATATCATCTGCAAACATCAGAATGAGTATTTCAAAAAAGTCTGGAATAAGTTGAATACCATGTTTTCCCTTCTGGACAATATCATTAGCTAGCTCATTAATTAGTAGAGAAAACAAAACTGGACTACAAATTTCTCCCTGTTTTAGACCCCTTGGGCACATAAAGGAGTCCGAAAAATTACTTCCTGATCGCACTTTTGCTTTTACCACGTCATACATACAGCTGAGCGCCTGGTACATCTTTCCTTTAACTCCATTTTTCTTCAAAGTTTTCCACAACGTAGTTCTTACAACTGAATCAAAAGCTTTACGAAAGTCAATAAAAGCGACATACAACTTCTTGTGTGTCAATAACTGCTTCTGTACCAAAGCTTGTAGTGTAAAAATATGATCAACGGTACTATAGCCTCTGCGAAAACCAGCTTGACTCTCATTTAGTATTTCATGTTTTTCGATCCAATTCGTCAATCTGTTGTTCAAAATGTAGCTATACAATTTGCTGCATATACATAGTAATGAAATACCTCTGTAATTATCAGGATTATTCTTATCACCTTTCTTGTGAAGGGGATGAATTATGGCTTCCGTCCATACATCAGGGTAAAGTCCTGAGGTAAACAATTTATTGAAATATTTTGTAAGAAACGGCACAACAGCTGTGGCGGAATTCTTGAAGAACTCCCCAATTAAATAATCGGGTCCTGCAGCTTTACCATTCTTTAATACTCTAATAGCTTCTTTTACTTCGTTTTCAGTGATGACACGTTCAAGCGCATCCATGTCATACATCTCCTCATTATCATCACCATCAGATACCCGATTAACACCATCCTCAACAAAATCAGTATGGTCATTATTTTCTTTTGTAAAAGAGTTAAACACATTATGAAAATGTTGGTACCACTGTTCTGTATTAATGGAAATCACACCTGCCACCTTAGATGCCAAAGATTTGATTGTTTTCCAAAACAATTTAGGATCACTACTCCCTTTATCTAAAGACTCCATAATAGACTGACGATGAGATTTTTTCTTTTGTCTAATAAGTTCATTATAGCTACTTCTTTTTTCAGTATAACAATCCTTGTCTACACGGCCGCTATGAAATAAACGAAGATTTTGCCTGAGATCTGTTCTACTATGGTAACATTCTGAATCGAACCACCTTTGTTGTCTGTCTTTTCCAATATACACTCTTTTTTTCATACACTCTCCTGCCATCGTCATTGCTTCGTTAAATTTACTTAGAGATAAATTGACATCCACTTCTATTAATTCAGTGGCATCTCGGAGGCGGGCCTGAATTTCTTCAGAAGAGAATGAGGATACAAACGAAATCGACTTTTCATCACACCAAACAAACTTTTCAATCTTGACAGCCTTAGAAACATTACACTCAGAGTTAACTAAAACATCATTTGGCAGGAAGATCATTTCCACAGGCATGTGTTTGGATTCAATTTTTTCAGCTACGTTAAGTGAAACAGAAGAAAACAAATTTCTTGACACAATAAAATAGTCAATAACACTACAACCCGATGTTGAAACATAGGTAAAGTTACCGTCCCCTCCTCCCTTTCCCTGCATACCGTTCACAATAACAAAGTCAAATTGCTCACAAACATTCAACAAATATTTACCAAAGGCATTTTCCTCTCTATCTTTCGACACACGCACGCATTCTTCAAAACAATCGTCTCCTTCCTCGACTTCAGTGTTCTGTGACGGGAACACACTGAAGTAATCTGCATCATAAAAACACTGCATTTCACGTGCATTCCGAGAACCTGTTCTTGCATTCATATCTCCAAACAAAATAAAGGGCAAATCACCAACGTTTTCTATAAGATCCAAAATACACTCTTCCATAATAGACACACCATTTGAAATTTCAGTTTCGTTATAATAGGCAGAGTTGGCTGGTGGTAGATATGTCCCTAGCAATAATACATCACTCTCTAACCCCAGCAACTCTTTTGCTAATTTCAATACAACGCAATTATCGTATTCTGTTTCTACTCTTTCGACGAAATGGCTAATTTCTTTTTTAACCAACAAAGCTACACCACCGGAGAGACGCCCAGTGACTGCGTCTGAAACTTTTAAACCTGGAGAAAGAAACACATCATATAGCGGAAAAATCAAGGACGGAAAGGTAACTGAAAACGTTTCAACTAGCAAGACAATATCAAACTTCTCAATGTAGGCTCTTATTTCACAGTCATAAACATTTCTCAACCCTTCAATATTATATGTCATAAACTTGACAATCCGTCGAGTACTGTCACAGTTGGCCCGGCCTACCCCTCATTCATTAGACTTCGTGGCAGTATCGTTACCACGGCTCAGTGATTCTGTCAGTGTCAGCTGTCGACCACAATCAACCACAGCCCTCGACCTTGTCCGTGGCCTGTCGGTCATCACGCCTTGCACGGGGTTTTCGGCATTACTTGGTTCTAGGGCATCATGAAAAACAACATCGCGTTCAACCCTCGTGGGGTTTCCTTGTATTACCGTACTGAGCGGGAGTGAGGCGGTTGTGGTGTCGTCATCGATGACGGGTTTGATGGCGTCTTCCTGTGGGGAAGCCCCAAGGTCAGCCACCGGCGACTGGGGCAAGGCGTCTTGCGCGGGCGAAGGCTCCTCTGTCGTGACGTCTGAGCGCGCAGAAACTCGGGAGTCCTCTGACGCTGGCTTGTCGTCCCCGTGAGGTGGTCGGTCCCTCTGGCACTCTGCTTCGCTGTCTGTGCCTGTAAGGCTGGGAGCTGACGGGATTTTGGAGGGGGGCGGGGGCGGGGATTTGGAGATAGGCGGGGATTTGGAGGTGGGTGGGGATTTGGAGGGAGGCGGGGATTTGGGGGTGGGTTGGGGTTTGGAGCGGGGCAGGGATGGGAATTCCCCGGGATCTAGAAGACCCGAAGGAGCGTCGTTCCGTCGTGGATGCGGGTGAGTGTCACGGTGTTGGTACCAGCCGTGAAGCCTGGAATCCTGCCGCGCTGCATCACGGTACCTGCTTTGGTGCCTGTCGTAGTGCGTAGCTTCGTTGTGCCAGTCGTGGTTGACAGCACGAGAGTACCTGTCGTAGTTGGCAGCATCTGAGTACTCGTTCATGTACCTGTCGTTTTGGGCTGCGGCTGCGTAACTGCTGTGATGTTCCTGGTCGTTCTGGTGCCTGTGGTTGCGGCGAGATTGGAGCGGTCCGTCCACAACCAGCGTGTTGCCCCTGTAGTATGCGTGGATCCCCCTGTCACGATGCTGTCGGATCATGTTTTGCTGTCTTGACGTCAGATCACATGCGACCCTCACACCTTTCTCGTTCAACTTGTCTCTGCCTTTTGTTAAAATGTCCATTTTGTCTGACCACTTCGCCAACTTCGCTATCATAGGTTGCGGCCCTGATCTGTTCGTGTGAAGGCGATGTGCACGTACTATGTCGTCACGCGACCATTGTTTATCTGGTACTGTGTTGTGTAGCACGTTTATCAGGGCAGTGGCACACTCATCATAACTTTCTTTTCCACTTGTGTCAGTCTGGGGAACGTTGAAAAACTTTAGATTGTCTCTTCTGGAAAAGGCTTCTAGTTTATCAAGCTCGTCATCAACGGATCCGCGGAAATGTTCTAGTCTATCTTCCATTTCTCTCTGACTGTTTTCAAGAAAATCCATTCTGGATTGAATAAGACCTATCTGTTCAGTCACTGCTCGCAGAGAATCCTCCATGCGTCCTACTAGTCTGGTTGAAAAGTCGGCGAAGCGTTCATCAAAATGGCGGAAAATTGTGCCTTCCAACCTTGATGCGTGTTGCTCGTTTGTACTCAGAATCATCTTGTGGAGTCTTTCTTCAATGCCTTCTTGAATGCTATGCACTGGTCCCGGGTTTCTTTCAATGTCATTGGCACACATCAACACATGAAGTAAGATGACTGTCAACAACACACACTGTACTCTGGCCGTGCTCGACTTTCTCGTGAAACTGTTGATCATGGCTGCTGTCACTTTTGCCCGTTTGCACATGAAGTTCAGAAAAACAGCACAAAATCCACCACAAATGGCGCGGAACGCTATATTTTCCACCGGCATTCTAACTGTTGTAGTCTTACATACACTTGTACTAACCTTGGTTGAACAAAACAGCGTGTAACTAGGAAAACTTGATGAACAAGCAGGAGCTTGGAAAAATGCGACCGGCCGGAAGCCTGAGGTGTGCTCACCAGGGCAGAGCAAGAGAGAGAGATAGAGAGAGTCACACACACACAGGCACACACGCACACACACACACACTGAAACAGACAGACACACGCACACACATACATAGAGACATACATATACACACACAAACCACGAGTGAGAGCGAGAGACTGAAAAAAGGAGAAAGAGAGTCGTCAGTAAGTAGTGGTATTGACACGTAGCGATAATGACACGTTGCGCTAAAAGATGTAGTGCTGTCGACACGTAGTGATAATGAACGAATGATAGCGACTCATCGACAAATTATTTGTAGCACTAATCAACGTAGCGATAGCGGCACGTAGCACAAATGACACGTAGGACAAATGACACTCAGCACAAATGACACGTAGCGCTAGCGATACGCACCCTCGCTTATGCAGGGGAAGTTCGCCAAGTCTTTCGTCCATATACCACCAATAGCCGTTTCAAACCATACCTTCGTGCATGTCCTTGACTTTTTGTTCATGATTTTGAACAAGATAATCCGTTTTCTTGTAGAATTTCTCAAAGTAATCCTCTGGCAAAGTAATCTTCGAGCATCGAAAGTGAAAGAGGTATTTCAGGCCAGGCACCTATTGCCCCCTAGTTCCGGTTATCAGAGAGAGGCTGCCGTGCCCTAAAATCTGATTGGTCGAAACGCTGGGGGCAAAGGTTATACGAAAAAGGTCTATTTGGCTTTCTTCTCGAAGGTAACAGTTTCCAAGTGAAGACTATTCTGAATTTGTGTCGATTTTTTTATTGGTACCTGACGTTTTTGTCCGGTCGATTTTTGGGGTGATACTTATAACATAAATCTTTGATCCAAAAAGTGTGTCAGATAGCCAAGTGAAAGTCCTTTAATGGCATTGAAAATGTGAATAAAATGCCACGGTAATGAATGTTTAGTTAGGGTACGGAATTGGGTGCAATCATGTTTTTGCTGAGTTTTGTCAGTAAGTACTGATGTCACATGACTGATGTGAAACAGCTGATTGGCTAACAGCAATGCACTTAAACTTTTAGCTCCAAGAGTGTGCTAACTTTTCCAGCCCTTTACCAAAGCGAGGCTGTGCGCCTTCATGTGATTTAAGAAGATTCTTCTCATCCTCCGTGTTAGTGACATGCAGCTTATCTTCTCCACATTACCAAGTGATGCTTGACCCCAAATTTTCCCGTGGCTAAAAGCAGAAGTGATTTTTTGTGACAGATTTTATGCGCCTGTACCACAGAGAGTTTGCGCCTCTTCTTTTGACTTGCGACGATTCTTCTCTTCCGCTGTGTTAGTGGCATGTAGCTTATCGTCTCTACATTACCAAACAATGGTGCTTGACCCTAACATTTCCCGCGGCTAAAAGCAAAAGTTTTTTTTCTGACCGTGATTTTGAGCTCGACCAAAGCAGCATTTGGAAGTCGACTGATTCAATAGAGTGTCCTGCTCGTATATGTAGCAGACGACACATTCAGTTCAGGACCGAAATAAACGGTTTTCGCATATTTCAAGACAACTACGATGTAAACAGAACACGCGAAGGCTTCAAAACATTCTTACCATGTAATCATAACCTCCCAGATGAATGCAGGTACATAGCGAGAAATAACATGCCAACTTTATATTTGTGCGAATGAAAGAACAAATGTGTCACTTTGAGTCGTTTGACATCAGGGGACGCCACTCAGTTGCTTGGGGGTCGTTCATTTTTTTGGGAGCATAGAACATTTCGGTACATGTTGTTTTTTATACCAATAATTAATACTTAAGTGAAACTACATGCTAACGGGTACATTTCCCACAACTGCAACTCATACTGTTAGTTACTAATAGATAAAACAGTACAGAGGGTAATCAAATCGTAAAATGCATGGTCGGCGATGAAACCGTCAATAACCCCGACATGTGCAAAGCCGACACACACACAAAAGTAGATCTAACTCGACCTGTCCACAATTTATCCAAACGCTGGCAGAAAAATGTGCCTTTTCAAACGTTCTAATCTATTTTCCTTTCTGACAATATCGTTATTGAAACAATCACAGTGCGCTGAGAGATTTAGTGCACTGTGATGTCTCAATAACTTAAATAACAATAATGACAGCTTATTTTGCGCAAACCACAGTAAACTATGCTCTCCGCGATTTACATATTAACAATGAACAAAATGAACAACAAAATGTTAAAAAAAAACTGAGACACAGACACTATGATATCCTTACTAACATACTTCGTAATTTCCGCTGTAAACATGGAACAGTTCAGAGCGAGCTAAAGGGAAATGTTGAATACTCAATGCCATTTAACCAGTGGTAAGATCCAATACAATAGTTTAATGGTGCAATAATGCCGCGAGCACATCAGCTGTTTTGGAGCAACTGTGCTAACACAATTAATTTTCCCAGAGTATGTTTAGTTATGTTCTTCAAATAATGTCATTGTGTATTTTGAATAATAAGTCTTTTGTAGTAACTTCAAGGAACACTGATCAAATAGATAAATTAAAACTATTGATGTGCAGCTTGTGTATGATAACATAGACGACACTCTCTCTCTGACTCTTTTTCCATGTTCTTTAAAAAAAAAAAAACACACACGTTTCTTTTTAGGGATAATATATTATATGTATTTTGATTTGATTGTTATATTAAACTGTTGTTTACATATCATTATTGTTTTTTTTTTAAACTTGATTATTATAAGTCAGACTTTCTGATATATGTATGTTTGTGTTGTGTTTAAAATGTTTACAAACAACAACAGCAACAACAACAACAACAGCAACAACAACAACAGAAACCAAAGAGCAAATACACGTTCAAGGCTTAATTATCGACATCAAACATGTTTATATTAATGAAAAGACAAACTTTAAAAAATACTACGAAGATATGGTCCTTTATGGATTGTTCGAATTATATATACAAAACGGACTATCCATAAGACCGTCGACCTCTTGATGTTTAAGACAGACAAGCAAAGTACGAAACAGCCAAATAATGATGCCAAATGGTAATGTTACCTGTGAAAGTTTTCTCTTCCAAAAGGAAAATACTTTTGCGTCGTCCGTAACCTTTCCTGTATTGTTCACTTTGATTGTGGAACATTAGCAGTCTATCTGCTTTGAATTTATGTTTTGGATGATGCAATTAATCCTACTGTTGAACTATCAATTTCAGAGACATCACCTCCTCCAACAACCCCTACCCCAACCCCTACCACACCCCCTGTTACCATCAACTCAACACCTTATGGAAAATCGAAAGAAGAGTACACATTGATATGGACCGTGCCTGCTACGGATGCTGCATATATTAAAGAATTCTCTGTTGAGTATATACAGGTATGTACGTACAGCCTTCATTTATCACAAGTTTAGTTGTTTCATTTACAGTATGTTTACATCTGCGCCAGGCATATACATGATTTTTTTTCTGAGATGTATTTCAAGTGAGTTAAAATAAATGCAAAAGAAACCAACCAAAACAAACAAACAAACAAACACAACCTAAAACAAAAGCGACAACAACAACAACAATTATCAGATGAAGTTATTTTATATGAGATGTGGATTTTGAGAGTCTAGTAACAGCACTGAAAACTGTGAAAATCAAAAGAACACCATTTTCTGCATGCATTTAGTTCCTATTTAGCTCCAGTGGATGAAGAAAAATAGGAGTTGGTAAACTTGGAAGATAGAAGCGTCTTGTGAGGGTGCAAGTGACAACTTTTGCCAGCAGTTAACAACAAATAGGTACATGTAGCATGTAGTAGATATTAACCTTCGCCGGTGGTCGTGGGTCCGTGTGGACCCAGAAGGGTGTTTAATTGAAAATACCTCTTACACTAGTTGGACTTTGTTAATGAGCTTTTAAGAATGTCTCAGGCACCTGGAAAGCTCTTATGTCCTACAAGATCATTAAATTGCAGCGAGAAGTATTTAAGAAAACAAAGGTCACATTTAGACTACACACGGAAGACATCATGGGGTCGTGCGGACACATGTTTCTCTAAGAAGGAACTTACATTAACAACTAGGGAGAGAAGTCACAAACCTTCAGGTGTTGGCTCTAAACATCATTTTCTACAATCTGTTTAATTTTGGAGTTAATAAGCAAGTCGCGTGGAGCGAAATTGATACATAACACTATGGGTCCACACGGCCCCATGACGTCTACAGAAGGTTATGCACGTTTTTCCCTTTTTGAGAAGCTTTAGTCCGCACGGTAATAATTAAATTAATAATTTAATGTAATTACTTCTCGCGGAAATGTAACCACGGCGTCTAGCTAGCTATATGCACGTTTTTGCTTCTTTGGAAAGCATGGGTCTACGGAAGGGTATGCATATTTTTCCTTTTTTGAGAAGCATGGGTCAGCACGGCCCCACGATGTCTTCCGTGTGTAGTCGATAAAGACGTCGGGCGAAGGTTAACAAAACACATTCGATAGAAAATGGCTGAAGTCATCTAATTGAATAAATGTATAAGAACAGTTGAGAGAAAAGACGTAATGGTTTGGATAGATTGCTTATTTGCACACAGAACATTAGTGATTTCCTTCATTGCTTTGGACATGTCCAACGTTTGTGGAAGGAAACATCAATGCCGTGCAGAATGCGTTGACATAAGAGATATCCAATTGCTCACATTGATGTGATCTTGTTCATGTTTATACAGGTGGAAGGTGATACATCAGGTAAACCAGTGAAGCCAACAAAACATATTGGAGAAAAACATCATACACCAAGTATAGATGGGAATATCCGGACTACAACATTAAAACAATTGTCAGCGGACACTTACTACGAGGTCACGATCACTGTCATTAAGAAGAATGACAGTTCAGAGAAGGGGTCACCTTTCGTCTTTAAAACGGGTATGTTTGGTCTAAAAAAATGTTATCTATATGTTCTGACAATAGTTGTGAACGAATGTCATTGACGGGCACGTTACACATTGATGTTAATGTACAAACTCCTAGCCCAGATTGAGCTTATTTAAATGGAAATACACTGATAGTGTCTGATTCAGCTGAATAATGAGACGAATATTTGCATTTATTGGTGTTAAGTTGTGTAGATGCTTAGATAGGCTTCTGCATGTGATTCTTACTGAATGTTGGGAAACTAACTTATTTAAAGAAGTATCTTAATTGCACTATGTGTCTAACTCCCTTTCCTCCTCATCATAGGGTTTTGAAACCATACAAATAATTACCAATCAACCATTCTTTTCTCATGTGTCTCACTTTGACCAATCAGGCTGAAATGTACATGTACACCCATAAAGAACATGTGAACTGTGAATTATTGAACAAATGGCTTATAAATACACTTATATAACAAAACTTATAAAATCATAATGCAACAAATGCAAATATGTTGTAATCATCACAATGCTTGAAGAACGGCGTATTGAATACAGGTTGGCATTGCATACGATAATGCCGTTTATTTAGCAGTGGTTCAGCCAACCAACCTTTCTGCATTAAATTTCGTATTCCATGTTCTCTAAATTCTACATGCATTTTCCATAAATTTATTTATTGTTTTAAGTGTGCTTTTAAAACACATTATAGTACACAGAAAACATCTCTTATTTGCAGCAAAATGAACTGTTTTGGTCCAAGCCATTTATATAGCAAGCAAGTGAGTGTTTCCTGTTTGTGTCTGTTATGTTCTTGTCCACCACGTGCAAGTGTGTTAGTTTCCATGCGTGTTCTCATGCGTGTTATCATGCGTTCGTTTGTGTCTGTGTGTATGTATGTGTGTGTGTGTGTGTGTGTGTGTGTGTGTGTGTGTGTGTGTGTGTGTGTGTACGTGTGTGTGTGTGTGTGTGTGTGTGTGTGTGTGTCTGTGTGCGCGCGCGCGTGCGTGTGTGTGTGTGACAGAAACACAAGCACATGAATAAGACCTATCAATGTCTTCAACTTCAGCAGGAATTGAACCTTGATTTGAAAGGAGGAAAAGTTCTTCTGCTTTGCATTACTATATAGATGTTGTTAATAACATCCCCTTCTCTCCACACAAACAGTGTTCAACACTTTCAAAGGAAGACTCGAATTTCTTATCGAAAGAACACATTTCTAAATCCTTAAATAGCAAAACACTAGCACGCCTTAAGATTGCTCTCTCGTACAGACGGATATGATGATGGTTTAATTAAGCAATTTAAACTGCAATCAGCACATGTGAAATAAAGCTAGGCTGCTTGATTTACTTGAATCCTTTTTTCCTTGCAGGAATATGCCGAGAAAAAGAATCAAGGATGACGTCATTGTATACATTCCTACTATTGACTAACATCCCTAAATTTGTGGGATTTCCATAAAAAGGAAAACTGACGCTTAGTGACATGAATTTTTACTTTCTGACAGGGGTTTTAACTTTAAGGCTAGAGTCTACTATTGAGAACAGAACTCTAACTTATAAAGCTTGTTTCTGTGTGTCTGTTGATAACTAAAGGCTCCGAAACGGCTGCACCCATTGTGACAGAAACTTTGCTTCATATCTCCTCACCACGTCATTAGTTCTGACGTCATCATTCTGATAATCATTGGTCCATGCTATCGCTCAGTCTCTCTGACAGGATAAATCAATACTACGCGCATTAAAGGGAAATCTATCAAAACAAGAAAACAGAGTTATCTCCCATATTTTGACAGTGCCGTGAGAGGAGTATGTATAATTTACGTATACAGATTGAACTCTCTAAAATAAAAATAAACAAAAATCGACAATACTAAAATTGTGGAAGTATACTGTACACTTTCTCTTTTACGCACCCTCACACACACTCGCACAAATTGTACACCGACTTAGTCGTTGGAGAGGTGCTTTCGGAGCTGTCTTTTAAAAGAAGATAATGACAGACATGACCTGATATTTACAGGTAGTGAATTCCAAAGGAACGTACCAGAATAAAATGTAGTTTTAAACAAATCGATGTAACCAAGACCAAGAATTTGCCAACAAAAGTGAAAAGACTGGACAATGACACCCTGAACATATGACGCATGACATGACGTCAGCATCCTGAGTTACTTCCCTTCCGGTCTCATTTATCCCTGACAGGATGCCTTCGTTTTCCTTCTCTGGAGAGTAGATCGGTGTTTTACATATTTAGAGCTTTTCGTAATGTGTTATTCATGTAAGCAGATTCGCGATCGTCGATAATGACTTTTCATGGTGTGTAATTTTTAAATGTAGAAAGGAATTGTTATGTAAGGCACTTTTAAGCGAGCTATCTTTCACGGATGTATTTACTGAGCAAACAACTCTAAATATGGCAAAAGTGTCACGTGATAATTACACATTAACATGCTCCCATTTGAAACTTCGAGGTCTTCATCGGGGATTGACGCCCGACAAAAGCTAATTGAACGCGACGGAGGGCTTCAATTGAACTTTGGGAGGGCGTCAATCCACGATGAAGACCGAGAAGTTTCAAATGGAAGCGTGTTAATGTTATTGTAATTCAATCTGACGACGATCTCTTTCCTGCTTTCATGCGATGGTAAACAGACAGAATTGGTTCTGTTCTGTTCACACACTACTTTCAGTCCACCTACCTGCAAGGGTCAAGTCCCAAGAAATATGTCTCTGTATTCCTATCGTATCACTCTCCTCCTGTTTTGTTTTCTTTCACATACATTTTCCCTTCTTTTTTGACGAGTTTCTGGACAGCAAACTCAAAACAAATTCTTTTCATCACAAAAGCGATCTTTGGAATTGACTGACGTAGTCCGAAAGAATTCATGCATCAACTTACGTCACGTATCCGACGTCATCACTTCGCATACCTTATGGTCTCGGTATTTCGTTGGTACTTCATATTTCCTACTTGTAAAATGACCCTCAAAGCTAACCGAGTGGTTGAAAACGACGTTAAACACAAAATAAATAAAGAAAGAAAGCTAACCGAGACTAGTTGAGGCTGTATCAATGCGCCTCGACAGCAGGTTGTTAATGGATTTTTTAGCGAGTGACTATCGACAATTAATGACCGGTAATTTTTAATGAGTTGGGGCTTTCTGACCAATCACAGGATCTGTTTCATTAAAACGCAAACTCGATTGAATTACAATCAGCTTTGTCACGTGATCATAACAAAATGGCTACGGAGCGAACGACTTTGTCCGTACCCAGTTGGGATGATGCAACAATATCACGGTCTCCTTCCCACAGCAGTCTCACATTTTCGATTTGTTTTGACCTTAGAACGATGAAGAACAGAACGGAGATCACTGTCGAAGTCGGCCATTCTACAATCACGTTCGTCTTTCGTCTGTTATCAGAAACATTAGCGAAAACCATAATGTGGAATGCCACAGGGGTCTGTTTTGGGGCCTGTATATAAATGATTTGCCTGTATAACTTCAGTCTGACTATGTGTCGTAAGTTAGCAGATGATACAACCTTTCACGCAACAGGGAAAAGCCCTGCACAAATGCAGACAAACTGCAACAGAGCCTAAACGATGTTTCTGAGTGGTGCTCTGCAAACCGTATGCTTATTAATTCAGTTAAAACAAAGTCTATAATAGTCAGCACTCGCCAAAAACACCAACTTTTAGAAAAGACCATGAGTGTGTTTATACTTGTCCGTACGTGATTGTGTTTTACTGACATTATTTTGCAAGTACGTCTCATCTATCTTTAAAATGGTGTGACAATGTATTCATTCATGTTCTTTTTTTTTTTAATCTTTTTACATTTAGTCAAATTTTGACTAAATGTTTTAACGTAGAGGGGGGAATCGAGACGAGGGTCATGGTGTATGTGCGTGTGTCTGTGTGTGTGTGTAGAGCGATTCAGACTAAACTACTGGACCGATCGTTTTGAAATTTGACATGAGAGTTTCTGGGTATGATATCCCTAGACGTTTTTTTCATTTTTTTTAAACATGTCTTTGATGACGTCATATCCGGCTTTTCGTGAAAGTTGAGGCGGCACTGTCACTCTCTCATTTTTCAACCAAATCGGTTGAAATTTTGGTCACGTAATCTTCGACGAAGCCCGGACTTCGGTATTGCATTTCAGCTTGGTGGCTTACAAATTAATTAATGACTTTGGTCATTAAAAATCTGAAAATTGTAAAAAAATTATTTTTCTTATAAAACGATCCAAAACTACGTTTAGCTTATTCTTCATCTTTTTCTGATTCCAAAAATATATAAATATGTTATATTTGGATAAAAAAACAAACAAGCTCTGAAAATTAAAAATATAAAAATTATGATGAAAATTAAATTTTTGAAATCAAATTAAAACCACTTTCATCTTATTCCTTGTCGGTTCCTGATTCCAAAAACATATAGATATGATATGTTTCGATTAAAAACAAGCTCAGAAAGTTAAAACGAAGAGAGGTACAGAAAAGCGTGCTATCTTTCTCAGCGCAACTACTACCCCACTCTTCTTGTCAATGTCACTGCCTTTGTCATGAGCGGTGGACTGACGATGCTACGAGTATACGGTCTTGCTGAAAAACTGCATCGCGTTCAGTTTCATTCTGTGAGTTCGACAGCTACTTGACTAAATGTTGTATTTTCGCCTTACGCGACTTGTTTTAACTTTGTTTTATATGTGTATTGTACGTAGTAGGGACTAGATGTAAGAAAGGACCATATGGACCTAATGCTATTATCCCTCAGTTAATAAAGTTACCGAGTTCTCTCTCTGTCTCTCTCTGTCTCTCTCTGTCTCTCTCTCTCTCTCTGTCTCTCTCTCTCTCTCTCTCTCTCTCTCTCTCTCTCTCTCTCTCTCTCTCTCCTCTTTATATTAAAACAGGTCACTCGCCAAACTCAAACGTCAAACGAAAAAAGCTATAGAGTAATATATAGAGAATTGATTGAAGTAAGGGATGTATGCCCAGAAATCGTATTCCTCTTTCTTTTTTTTTTTACTAATTTATTTTGTGGCGATTTTTGTGCAAAATTTGGTTATCCCGCACTCAAGGTTATCCGATCAATAAAGACGTATCACTTTATTTTCTTTTTCTAATTTTGACTTAACTTTTTCAGATAGACTGGGGATCGAGACGAGGTTTGTGGTGTAAAAGTGCATGTGTGTGCATGCGTGCATTGTATTCTTTAATGTCTCCTGAATCACACAAAAACAAAAAAAAAAACAAAAAAAATGTATACATAATTATGTTGTGTTTGATTTAAAACAAGCTAAAAATCAAGAACATATGTGTTTGTCATGTTAGGGTGATTTGGCTTTGTTTCCAAGACAATAAAACGCTCTCTGGGCTGCAGGGATTTGGACAGCCTATAATTTCACTTGTCACGAGAAAAAGTGCAGTGTGTTCAATTTCATTCTAAAAAGCCCATAGATTGACTTTAGCTATACACGTCTTGTTATTTTTCTCCTATGCACTCTTTGGGTGTACATACAACAACAACAAATAATAATAATGTGTAATTGTTAAATACATTATTCTAATGCGTTGACCTATAGCAGTATGCTTTGTGTCAAAATGAGTAAATGGTAGGGGTAGTAGAAGTACTACAGTTCAATATTTAGTATATACAATGGTATTTATGTTTTTACTGTGGTTGAAGTAGTACCTTGTCTTAGATGTAGCAAAGTTTTAGAAATGTCTTATTAATTTTAGAAGGTAATTTGCATGCGTTTGATGCTTGAAATTTAGTTTAAAAAATGGTTACCACGTTGTTGCGGTTTTTTTTCGAATTCACCTGTAAAATCATAGTGTTTTGTGTTATATTATGTTCCTCTATGAGTGCTCTTCAAATATTATCATTTTGATTTGTTACAAAACCACGGAAGAATCTGTTTTAGTCAGGGTTTTCTGAGTCACCACACGATTTGGCATCTTGCCATTAGGACAATTACGGATTATTTATGTTGAAATACTTACAGTTTGAAATGTAGGTTTGAACGGTAATTTACATGACCAGGCAGATATAGTGTTTTTCATGTAATATTGTGAGTATTGCTGAAACACAAACAAACATGTTTGTTTTCTTTTAGTAGGGTTAAGGAATGTTGAGGGTCTATTGACCGAGCTTTTCCTCTATTTGCTTAACTCTCTTGTTTCAATATGGTGTGTAGTGTTTTGTTTTTAATGACACCCTGTCACAACAGTTTATGGATGGGGTTTGGACGATGATGCTATTGATCGACTTTCATGTCGGTTTGGGACTAAATGACAGTGAAGCACTTCACGGTCACGGGCGTTGAGTGAAAACGTCAAGGCAACACCTTCCAAGTGACATTTGTGGAGGTAATGACATTTTACTGTGTGCATGGTTCCTGCCTTCTCGTTGAAACCATTTCATTTCCACTGATGGAAGGAGCTAACTGGAGTAACAGAATTCAACTGTACAAGGCAAGATTCACGATGTACTGGTCATTTTCGGCATGAGAGATGATTACCATTTTAGTTAAAATTGTTTTGGAAGTCTCTCAATGTATTTTGTGATTTCTTGAAAAATACAGGTTCTCTGTTTTATCATTTATGCATGTATACCTCTTAATCTTGACGCTAAATAAATATGTTTGTCATCATTTTCACGAGTTTTCATTCACAAGCACCTGGGAAATAAATCTCATATTCCCAAGGCAATACATCCCCGGTTACCATAGTTGCAGCAAGTAGGTTATACATGGATAATCAAAAGCAAACCCAATAGAAACGCTCGGGGATTCTTCGGCTCTTTTCATTGGCGTTTCCCCAGACCTAAACAGACGACACGACATTGCTTTGCAAAGTTCCAAAAACGAACTGGCAAAATGGCAAAAGTAAACAAAAAACAAAACTACTTCATGAAAGGTCATCAATTCATCACGAACAAATGAAACCTACCGATATGTTTTGGCTTCTTACAAAGTCATGAAGTGCGTGTATCTGTGTTTCGATACACAGACGTTCGGAGAAACACGAACGTCAACTTCAACCAATTGACCCCGGCCTGACACACACATTTTGACCCGTGCACAAGACGTTGTATCGATAAACGAAGCACAAATAAGAAATAATAATAAAAGCAAAGAAAATAGCAACAAGATATGCAAACATCTAACAAAGCCGAGCAAGCAGAATGACATGTCTAATGAAAAACAAAGAGGTACTGAGTCGGAAACAAAATCGCGATTCTTTCCTTCGCTGCACGACGCAAATCTTCTGTGACCTTTGACCCAACGTAGCTTCGACATTCGATCAATAAGCTTAATATTCACAACTGAAAGCCGAGGGAGTGGAATACCGAGATGAACCTACATAACTGTGCATCCTCAAACCTGACATATTCATCCCAACATTTTATGAACTCAAAAACACAGAAAATTGCTTTCACAAGCCAGCTTTAAATGCCAGTGGTTATCAGCACGGAACTCGTGTGGTTATCAGCACGGAACTCGTGTTTTAAAGCATGGCTCCCTGTGTTGATTGTTCACTTATTTTCTCACTACCAAAATGATGACAAAAACTATGTTTGGGCAATAAATATGAAACAAAAGACGATATGCTCCCCCTCGGACCGACAATAGCCTAAAGCTGGTCTGTCAACAACCCATCAAACATCGTATAATGTAAATAGCATTTCAAAGTTGCTGAACACTTCCGAAAATAAAGTTAAAACTAAATGTTGACACTGTCGAAGGTAAAAACAACAGTGGAATGTTCGTGGACAAAATAACAATTACCACTTCAGCTTAGTATATAACTGAATAATGCATATATGTCTCATGTAAACTTATGGAATGTAACTGTACAGTTTAGAGAGGTGTACATACCCGTGTCATGGTCCGATATCCTTACCTTGAGTCTGCTGGGCACCTCCAGTCAATAGATTATTCATTGCCATTAATGTAACACTTTCACACTCATCATGCGTTCCTGCAAAACGAAGTCTAGACGTCGATGGTACAGCGTGATGAACTTTATTTGTGGTTAAATAAGACATCAGACAAATATACATTGCTTCGGAAAGTCGGTAAAACCGACTGCCTTATTAGCTCAAAGCAACATCGTCTTGCTTACTTGACGCTGTAGAGATGCTAATCTGAACAACCTTCTCAATCAAAGTAGCTTATACACATAGACACAGTAAGGCTTACTGCCTTTCACGCCTGGTGGCGTGTAGGGCAGCGACAATGGACACTGTAAGGCGATTATTAACCAATCAAACAAATATGACATTTACCTTTAATGCAGGTGTGCTGGTAATTATCCCCGTGTATAAGCCATGAGAAAATGTACATAACCCTGTAATAAATTTACCTTTTGTTTTAGTTTGTGCTTGAGCTTGACCCAAGTTTTATGTTTTTTAGTCAATAATATTTTTCCCTGTGTGGGATGAAAAGCAGATAATGCGTGTTAACTGTTTGATCTTAATATTTGCCTTTTTTGCTTAAAGTGTGATTATGTTATACGTACATGGAAGTATACAATTCTCTATTCGTTTCATAGACTGAACTAGGCATATTTGATGTTGAAAATCTTACTTGGTTAAAAACAAGCAAACTCAAAGGGATACTATTAATCTGTCCGTTTTGGGTTCGAATTTGACGAATTTGGGAAACCTACTGTAGAGGCGGAAGGCACGATTTGCTCGAAAACGCAACACAAGTATGGTGATTATTTTAGATCAAAGTGAGTTAATGCCCTTTAGGGCGCTTCTGCTCTCATGTGTTCTTCTTTTCCTTGTCGTTCATCGTTTATTTAATCATGTGTGATTTTGGACAGTAGTACAACAGTCGTTTGCCCATTGTGCTTATCGGTATTTGGTGTGCTTTTTACATTTAGTCAAGTTTTGACTAAATGTTGTAACGTAGAGTGGGAATCGAGATGAGGGTCGTGGTCTATGTGTGTCTGTCTGTCTCTGTCTGTGTGTGTGTAGAGCGATTCAGACTAAACTTCTGGACCGATCTTTATGAAATTTGACATGAAAGTTCCTGGGTATGATATCCTCAGACGTTTTTTTTCATTTTTTTGATAAATGTCTTTGATGACGTCATATCCGGCTTTTCGTGAAAGTTGAGGCGGCACTGTCACGCTCTCATTTTTCAACCAAATTGGTTGAAATTATAGTCAAGTAATCTTCGATGAAGCCCGGACTTCGGTATTGCATTTCAGCTTGGTGGCTTAAAAATTAATTAATGACTTTGGTCATTAAAAATCTGAAAATTGTAAAAAAAAAAATTTTTATAAAACGATCCAAATTTACGTTCATCTTATTTTCCATCATTTTCTGATTCCAAAAACATATAAATATGTTATTTTTGGATTACAAACAAGCTCTGAAAAGTAAAAATATAAAAATTATGATCAAAATTAAATTTTCGAAATCAATTTAAAAACACTTTCATCTTATTCCTTGTCGGTTCCTGATTCCAAAAACATATAGATATGATTTGGATTAAAAACACGCTCAGAAAGTTAAAAGGAAGAGAGGTACATAAAAGCGTGCTATCCTTCTCAGCGCAACTACTACCCCGCTCTTCTTGTCAATTTCACTGCCTTTGCCATGAGCGGTGGACTGACGATGCTACGAGTATACGGTCTTGCTGAAAAATGGCATTGCGTTCAGTTTCGTTCTGTGAGTTCGACAGCTACTTGACTAAAATTAATGTTGTATTTTCGCCTTCCGCGACTTGTTGTTGTTGTTTTATGTATTATGCGCATGTTTTTCTTACTTGCTTATCTGGTGTCATTTACATTTCTTGTGTGGAACATACAATTTGAACAAAAGATTTAAAAAAAACTAAGTGTGTGTGTGTGTGTGTGTGTGTGTGTGTGTGTGTGTGTGTGTTTATGTGTGTGTGTGTTTATGTGTGTGTGTGTACGTGTGTGTGTATGTATATGAGGGTATAGCTCTCTCTCTCTCACTCTCTCTCTCACTCTCTCTCTCTCTCTCTCTTTCTTTCACTCTCTCTCTCTCTCTCTCTCTCTCTCTCTCTCTCTCTCTCTCTCTCTCTCTCTCTCTCTCTCTCTCTCTCTGCGCCCTGTACGTGTTTGCTTGCTGTCGCTCACTTTACTTCAGTATGGCTTCTATAGGAGAGTGCGTTTCTTTTGACCAAATCTCACATTCTTTAGCCGAAGATTCTATCTGTCATAAACACCATAGCGACTGTGACAAAGGCTCTGTGTTTGGTCGGACAAATACCGACTTTTCTTGACAAGGGCATTATTGTGTGAGAACTGGGTTTTAAGTGTTGGACATTCACAAATGATTAATTGCCCCCTGAGCCGTATTGCCTTTTGCACAATAAATGCCAACACGATTTGTTGTCTGAAAATGTCCGAGCTTGCGTGCACATTGTTTGGCACGAGACAAAACATATGATTATTTGGCGCACGTTTCTTGTCAGACGAAGAGAAGAAAAGTTATTGCGAATATGTATTTACAATATTCAGGTGGATTTGTAGCCTATTTCCTTGAACACAATGCACAAAGAACGCATAATCATGAATTCGAAATTGTGTGTCACCAAAGTATGGTTACATTGAGCGTCTCATTGCAATAACTTGGTAACTGAAGGCATATATGTTTTAATGTTCACATCGGCGTGCTTATTGGATCCTCTCTCTCTCTCTCTCTCTCTCTCTCTCTCTCTCTCTCTCTCGCTCTCTCTCTCTCTCGCTCTCTCTCTCTCTCGCTCTCTCTCTCTCTCGCTCGCATTATCTCTCTCTCTCTCTCTCACTCACTCACTCTCTCTTTCTCTCTCTCTCCTACTCTTGGTGTGTGCTTTTGTAAAACCAATTTGTGTGTGAGCGTGTTTGTTGTATAATCCATTGGGGTTAATTAAAAACAATCAGACTATTTTCCAACTTTGTCCCTACCTGGTTGGGCACAAAAAACATTCTTCCGGCTTTAAGTCAACTTCGGTTAACAAAAACAACAAACACACAAAACAACAACGAGAAAGAAAACAACTCAACGACAAACACTCAGAAAACACAAAAACAAAAACACACTCATGTGCCTTTGAGGTCTAAGAGTAACATCAACAGAACTTCCTGGTCGAATTCCATAAAGTCAAAGGTTGATGCCAAGCAAAATAACCGTGGATACAACGGCAAAGAGTTAAGTTCAATGCGCACAAAGGTATGGTGTGTGTGTGTGTGTGTGTGTGTGTGTGTGTGTGTGTGTGTGTGTGTGTGTGTGTGAAGTTAAGGGTTGCTATCTTGCCAACAAACGCCCTTGGGTTTGATAGTCTTAACAACGGTACTGCCTCAATGCTGTCAAAGCTCATACAATAAAGCGTCGTCACCAGGGGACACCTTATACCCTGCGAACTGCAAAACATTATTCGGTCACATGCACCGGTTGAAACGAACATGTTATTGCATGTTTGACTTAAAGGTCGTTTTTCTTAGTTTAAAGATACATTCCTTCCATGGAAAGTGACTATGTAAGACATCACAGACCAGACCAAGAGTGTATATGATGTTAGAGCAGCTTTTGATTTAAACAAGTTTGTATTCAATACATTTCGTTGGAACTATTGCCGCATACATGAAATTAGGAACATGGAGCACAACAAGCTGGGCTTATAAGCGTACTCTAAAAGAAAATGAAATTTGGCGGACGATTTTAATATAATAGGTTTGAAATAATGTCAAAATAATAATTGTAAATTATGGTAGACAAACATGTAACAATAAAAGGAAAAAAACAAAAACAATGCTAAACTAACAACAGTATTCACACACGCTCGCACACTCACTCGCACACACACGCATACAATGACTTCCACATGGTTGAAAATAGAATACTACCAGAACAAGGAAATGTAAACAGTTCTGCACATGGTCGTTTCGAACATGGATGAGATAAATGCATTCATTGTTCAAAACGTTTGCTTAATAAGATAAACCTGAATAACTGGTCAAATATCAATGCATTTTCGCTGTCTGACTTGTCTCTATTGCCATACAGAAAATCATCAGCGGTTAGCAAATCATAGTTGGGCAGTGTTGTCAAGATGACTTCACGTATTTGAAGAGATAAGGGGCAATGACAAATATAGTGCTCCGCATTTTCAATAGGATAACCACAGGTGCATGACGGGTCGGGAATTAAATGTCTGTCGAATAGATCATTATTTAGATTGCTGATCCTCAATCTCAGTCTGCAATGGATAATTTCTGATTTTCGATCAGATCATGTGTATCTATACGAGGGAACAACAGAATCATCAGAACTAATACGTTTTTTTTAAATAAACCAATAGAGTCAAGTTGTTTTACAGTATCTGGAAGCTCATTCCACAGGGAAGTCGAAGACATTTCTTTACTTTATTTGGTGTTTAACGTCGTTTTCAACCACGAAGGTTATATCGCGACGAGGGAAATGGGGGAGATGGGATAGGGGAAAGGGGGGAGATGGGATAGAGCCACTTGTTAAGTGTTTCTTGTTCACAAAAGCACTAATCAAAAAATTGCTCCAGGGGCTTGCAACGTAGTACAATATATGACCTTACTGGGAGAATGCAAGTTTCCAGTACAAAGGACTAAACATTTCTTACATACTGCTTGACTAAAATCTTTACAAACATTGACTATATTCTATACAAGAACCACTTAACAAGGGTTAAAGGAGAAACAGAATCCGTTAGTCGCCTCATACGACATGCGGGGTGCAGAGAAATAAGGATGTGGAAAAGAAGACTTTTGGTAAGTGAAATAAAGGTGATGGATCCAGTCAGGTAGAAATAAGACAACAAGAAAAGAATTGGAAAACTGCAGGGAATAGTAGGGAGAGTTTTCTTGGAAGGAAATATAGGTGAAAGGACTGGTAAGGCAGAAATAAGACAAAAGAAGAGAAGAAACAGAACCGTTAGTCGCCTCTTACGACATGCTGGTTAGCATCGGGTAAATTCTTTCTAGTCCCAACCAATATGGGACTCCCCCTAACCCGCGGGGGGTAGTCGAAGACAGAAAAAATGACTTTTTATACAGTTCAGTTCGAGAGTGGGGAGTCTGTTTGTCAAGTGGTCTTCGTCTATGGTAAGGGTTTACAGAAGCAACGAGAGGAGGCAGACGTTCTAGTAAGTATGGTGACACGCGTGCTAAGAGCTAGAGCAGCTAGAGCAGCCTTTCTTGGACATTCACCAAAAGTCAACAGCGTGTATATAGTAGCTAGGACACTTTTGTGAATTATTTCCGCAGTCTGACTTTGGTGTCAATTACAAAAACAAACACAAACTTCAGTAAAAATGGGTGAAATAAAATCCCATTGTACACGCTGTAAATGTTTGCTGTCTTCACATTGAATAATAAACTTGGCCAAAATATTATTGCAAAACATTTCGCACCCAAATTAAAGCATTTAGTTCCCGTGTAATTTCATTAAAAGGTTAAGTTAAGGCCGTTAACTTGACTATCATGATCACTTTTGGGATTAAAGATATCTTTTACAGGTATCACGTGACCGCCGCTCAAATAAGGGTACCCTCAAAATCGACCAGACAAAAACGGAAGGGCCCAATTAAAAATCGACAAAAAAATCACAATTAGCAAAACTCTGCAACTTTTACATATTAGAAGAAAGTCCAATCAATTATCTAACCTGAACAGGTTGCTTTGTTTAGCTACCTTGCGTATTTCGTGTGCTATGCTATTCCTACTGATGCAGGTGTCGATCTCAAGAGCGGTCAAAAACAGGACTTTTTGTGTCATTTTTCAGGGGTGTCATAACAAAAGCACTAATCAAAAAAAAAATGTTTGTGCGTCTGCCTCCTCTCGTTGCTTCTGTACTTTAGCAATCACTCTGAGGATTGTTTTGAAACGTTCAGAATAATTTATTAACATACTAGAGATACTTCGAGCGACATTTTGGATCGTTACAGATATCTTGTCAGATGTGACGCAATGTTTCAGAAAAAAGTTGTTAAACTCGTCATAGCATAGTTCACTTATGTCCCAAACATTCTTGACTTTGCATGTCTACAGATAAATGATTCATACCGATACTGTGGAAGTTTCATTGTACGTAAACTACCCGACAGAGAAAGAATTCTCCCTCTCGCCGAGAGTAATAGACTTCCATGAAGGCTTAATTTTGACGTAATTGATTCACATGCGGGACCTGATGTGAGCCTGATCGAGAGCCACGCTTCCCTGCCCGAACAATGATGATTTTTTTTTAAACTGCAGTTTTGGATTCCTTGCAAGAGGGTCGATACAACTTGGTATAATCTCAAATGGATATAATTATGCCTGAGGCATGACTGAAAAGCCCTGAGACCTGCGCGTATGTTGAAATGTCAAGGACAGTACCTTTAACATAGTTACACGAGGATCTACACAACAAGGAAGGTACCTTTGACTGGCACTTGCAAAAATGGCGGGTGACCTTGCATTCGTGCACGATCTCGAAAGGGCATTCACAAAGGGTGTTTTAGGTCTAGCCCTCACGTGAAGAACAGGACACACTGGAAACGTTTAGTATGGAATCAATTTCCACCTCAGAAGATAACTTCCTGGTCAACAAGGTAGTTGGAATGACTCCAAAACTCATGATTTACAGGTTTCTATTGAGAGTTGAGCCGTCACACAGAAAAGTAGCTGCCATTGTCAATGTTGAGGAGGCACAATGATGACATCGATCGTATTAATTGTTATGGGGGCGAGGACGCCCCCATTCTATACGGATAGTTTCGAGGTTGACCATGGGCAGCGCCATTTTGTTGTGAAATACGTCATCAGTTTGTGTACACAGGAAGTTGTGACATCCGTCACCCTATGGGAGGGGTGGAGGCAACATTGTTCATCTGTAGAAAGTTGTGAAATCCGTCACCCTATGGGAGGAGTGAAGGCAAATTTGGTCATCACAGAGTTTGTGTAACACAGGAAGTTGTGAAATACGTCACCCTATGGGAGGGGTGACGGCAAAATCGCAAAAACATGATAGGTCGCATTGTGCAGGGTCAACTGCAATTCATATCTAATTGTATTTGAGCGACTTATATACCGACATTTTTATTTCTTATTTTCAGCACAGGTGTAGGAAAAATCATGAACCAAAATGTTATTTATTTTCTAATTTAACATTTTTTTTACAAATATGACCATGGTCTTTTAAACATACAGTGACATTAAACATTGTTATGTTAAAAAAAAAGAAAAAAGAAAAAAAGCTTTTGTGCACAAATCAGAAAATACATTGTACATTTTACCTACAGGCCAAACAGTGTCTGTTGGCGGCAAAGGACCCAGCAAGTTGCTATTTTTAGATCGATTAAAAGTTGTCAAGAACAGGCGCTTACATTTGGATGTGTCCACTGATAGTAGGTTTGGTTGTGATCAATCAGAATGATGTGGGAATAAAAATGTATGACAGTTTGGTATGATGACATGTAATTCAAATATGCTGAAATGTAATATTATACATGATATAATATTATTATGGCTGTTGCCATGACCATGAACCCCAAGAAAGGTTTAATGCTATGTAAAATCAAAATACCAAAATCAAGCACCTACTAATCTGGTCTACGGTGCGGGAAGATTGAGGCCAACTTCGCCGCGTCGCGCTCATTGGCTCAGTATTGAACTTGCGTCAAGGCCGATGCGCGTAGATTCCCAGAATGTTTACTTTCGGTTAGATTCTTCGACAGCATTCGCAGAGGTGACTGCCGTTACAGAGGTGAGTAAAACTGACCATCGAAAGGAAAATAAGATTCATATTGGTAATACTAATAACATACTTGCACAAGCATGTATCTACCAAAACTGCATGGGAGCACATAGTTGGAAAGGCGTGGTGAAGCGATCAAATCGAATCGTCCGTCAGTCAGTGCACTGATCAGCCACCACGATTGAACGTCACTGTCTGTATTTTGTATGTAAGCAGAGCTTCCAAACTAGTTAAATCCTGATGTAGTTTACAAAAACAAAACAAAATCTCATTCCTGTTCCATTGTTATTCTTGTAGTTGTGATATATTCTAGTGAAACTGAAAGTAAGTGTTAAAAGCAGAAAAGCCGGACTGAATCAGGTAATTGGGTTGGGAAAGTTTTGCTAAGAAATCCTGTTATTTCCCTGGGTTAATAAGCATCTCTTTGTCCAACTATTTACACAATTTATTTGACTAGTTTGTGGTTTCAATTGAAATTATTGTTGTATTTATTTCTAGACTGCACGAACTTGCATTGATTGCATTTCATTGAGACGGGCAAAGTTAGCTACATTGGTGCTCAGTGATTTACAAGCATGTTTTCTGTTGCTATGTAAATTCTCCTGTCTTATGTAGAACACACACACTTTGTATTACATTTTTTTTTTTACAATAATCTCTCTTGGTGCTGGGTACAAATATTTTAAAAGTTTTCAGGTTCATGTTATTCTCTAGTTTCACTTTTTGTTTTACGCTCGACACGTGTTTGAATCTGTATCTGTCTGCAACTGTGAGTAAGTACACCTGAATCCAACATACTAAAGAGAAATAGAGAGCTTCAGTATTTAGTCTGTACTTTAAAAAAATTGTTATTGCTTGCATTTTTCTTCCGTTGTATTTTTTATGTCTTGAAAATAATAAAAATTGCTTTGAAAATGTATTGTGTACCGCAGTCAGAAGTAATTTATTACTTTTGGGAGTTTAGTAACGTGATATCAGCTTTCAATTACTTGTTCGTTCACTTATATTGCTTTCAGATTTAACACACAAGAAACAGCAGCACGGTTTTCGTTGCGAAAAAGGGCATTGGCAGTGCTACGCGATCGAATTGTGTATTATGTACACGCGGTGTTCTTCTGGAAAAGACCGAAGCGACATGTGACGTCAGTCGTTCAGCCCGCGAGCGGTGGGAGGGGGGGGGGGGGGGTTCACATGGTTTGTTTGTTTGTTTGTTTGTTTCAGACCCACACCCATATACACACATTTCACATGTAAACCATTTGTCCGCCCCCTGTCGATATTTATCGACTAAGTTCCTTGTTATGCTAATGCTGTTTGTTTGAATGAATCACAGCATTCACATTTTTATGGCACAGAAGCAATAAGGAACAGAGGCGTGTGTGTGTGTGTGTGTGTGTGTGTGTGTGTGTGTGTTTGTGTGTGTATGTGTGCGTGTATGTGTGTCTGTGTGTGTGTGTGTGTGTGTGTGTGATTGTGTGTGTGTAGGTGTGTGTGCGTGTGTGTGTGTGTGTGTGTGCATATGTGTGGGTGTATGTGTGTGTCTGAGTGTGTGTGTGTATGTGTATGTGTGTGTGTGTGGATGTGTGCGCGTGTGTGTGTGGATGTGTGTGTGTGTGTGTGTGTGTGTGTGTGTGTGTGTGTGTGTGTGTGTGTGTGTGTGCATTTGGGGAGGAAGGTGCATGGGAGGGGAGATTATTGACATCTTATCATGAAACTAATAAACCAATCAATAAATGAAAAAAACACCTCACCAATCTTTTAACCAATTAATCAATCGATAAATCGGTCAATGCAAATCGGCTAATAAATGAATTAATCAATCAGTCAAAACACCAATTCAATAAATACATCACAAGATCATTGGGCCATTCCTTTCTATACATCTATTGTTTTTAAGAACGACAGAAGCAAACAAATACACCATTTTGCGTAATAGTCGGATTGAACGGAGGACCAACAAGTCTGACAGACGACGTAGTACGGACAGCAGTGAAAGGCAATACTCTGCTACGGTTACCTGTTACAACAACTCCAAACCCCAGCAGCAGAGTTCGGGACATTATTTAATCAAGGGACACAACACCTCGCTGACAATTTATTACGGATAGTTTTTCCGGAGTATCGAATCCTTGCTGCTCACACACAAAAACACCACATGACACTTAATCTTGCCTCTATGTATAGTGCCTTTTCGCCCAAATTATCACATACAAAAGCTTGTGACTTACTTACTTTGGGGCGACGTTAGGGATTCATTTCACGACTGTCTCATTGAAACATGTACCTGCAATTATATATGTGGTGGGTTTTTGTGTTTGTTTGTTTGTTTATCATATATATAACCATATAATAAACAGTATTGAAGAGTTGGCAGTTGTGTTACTCAAACAATGCAGTCATCATGGGTGCAAACAGTCTCATTGTACAACATTCACATGGAATATTATACTGAATACAGAATACAGAATACAGTATTTATTGAGCCAAGTGACATTAAAAAAACATTTAAAGCACAAGGAATTTAGCGTAGTGTTGGTAAAATCACGCACACACACACACCCATACACACACTGACACACACACACACACGCCCACACAATCACTGACATACACACCAACATACACACGCCCACACTACAGCAGTCACGATCACACCATCACACGCAGGGCAGACATGAGGTAAAACAAATGACAATCATCTATTAAAAGAAAAGGTACAAAGAGTGGTCTAAGATGCTGGAGGAAGGGTCTACACAGAATACAATTTTATAATCTAATGCATAGTTAGAACTAGCCCATCCCCTCCACCCACCCACTCATGAATGACTAAAATAATGCAGCTAAAAATATAGAAAAAAAAATAAAAATCACGCATCAAAGTCCCACTCAACCCCCCCCCCCCCCCCCCTCCCCACCACCACCACCACCACCACCTAACACTGAGTCACAGGATGTGGTGAGCTCACCGCCAGCAGGATCACCGACTGCGAAGCTGCCCAACTGAGGGATGGGATGCGTTAAGGGAGGAAACAGCTTGGGGGAAGAAAGAGGACTGGAGACGTCGAGTGCGTGCCCCTAGGGATCGGAATCGACGACCTGAGGGCAGGCGCTCGAAGAGGGGATGGCCAGGGTGGGACTCGTCGGCCACAATTTTCTGGGCTCTGGACAGCATGCGCTTGGCATAGAGGGATGCTAGGGAGGGCAGCTCACAGCCGACGATCCTGCTAGCAGTGCGCACCACACGCTCCAGCTTGTTCTTGAGCAGCTGGGAGGTGTTGCCGTACCACACTGTGATGGAGAATGTCAAGATGCTCTCCACCACGGCCCTGTAGAACTGGACCAGGATGACCTGGCTGAGGCGGAACTTCTTGAGCTGGCGCAAGAAGTAGAGGCGTTGCCGCGCTCGCTTGACGATGGCGTCAACGTTATCATCCCAGCACAGGTCGTTGGAGATGGTGGTGCCTAAGAACTTGAAAAAGTCCACCATCTCGATGGGATCGCCGTTGATGATCAGTGGAGCCACAGGGCCTTTTTTCCTGCGAAAGTCCACCACCATCTCCTTGGTCTTGGTGGCGTTCAGCAGGAGATTGTTGTTGTCGCACCACGACACCAGACAGTCGACCTCCTGGCGGTACACGGTCTCATCACCGCCGGTGATGAGACCTTCGGCTGTGGTGTCGTCAGCGAACTTCACCAGCTGAACTGAGTCATGAGAGGCGACGCAGTCGTTGGTGAAGAGGCAGTAGAGCAGCGGTGAGAGGACGCACCCCTGGGGTGCTCCAGTGCTCAGGACCAGCGTCTTGGAGAGGAGGCCGTTGACCTTGACTGTCTGGGGGCGCTGAAGGAGGAAGTCAAGGAGCCACAGGCAGAGGGAAGGGGCAAGGTCAAAGAGGAGGAGCTTGTCATAGAGTTTTTGGGGGATAATGGTGTTAAAGGCCGAGGAGTAGTCCACAAAGAGGAGGCGGGCATAGGAGTTGGGGGTCTCGAGGTGCTGGAGGATGAAGTGGAGGGCAACGGCGACAGCGTCGTCCACAGACCGGTTGGCCTGGTAGGCGAACTGGAGGGGATCGAGCCTACCGCTGATGACGGACTGGAGGTGCTTGAGGACCAGGCGCTCAAGCACTTTCATCACCAGGGAGGTAAGGGCCACCGGTCTGTAGTCGTTCATGGCCGACGCTGTGGGCTTCTTGGGGACGGGGATGATGGTTGAGGCCTTGAAGCAGTGGGGAACAGTACAGAGCTGGAGGGAGGAGTTAAAGAGGTCAGTGAGAACAGGTGTCAGCTGATCCCCACAATGCCGTAGGGTAGGGCCTGAGACGCCGTCTGGGCCAGCCGCTTTCCTGCTTTTCTGTTTGCGGAGAAGCAGCCGGACATCCCGCTCACGGACAGTGAAGGGGGGAGGCAGGGGGGACGAGGGGTCGGGGAATGACGCCGTCACAGGGGTGTGGTTGTCGCGGTCAAAACGAGCGTAAAACTCGTTAAGTTTGTCAGGGAGGGTGGGGTCGTCGGCTACTGGGGGGCTCTTCTTCTTGTAGTTCGTGACCGCCTGGAGCCCGTGCCACACAGCACGAGAGTTGCCGGACTGGAATTGCTCCTCCAGTTTGCACTTGTAGTCCCACCTCGCCTTACGCATCTCCCGCTGGAGGTCGTACTTGGCCCGCTTGAACTGCGCCTCGTCACCGCTCTTGTGGGCGTCGTCCTTGGCCTTCAGCTGCTTCTTCAGGCCGCCGTTGAACCACGGCTTGTCGTTGGGCCAGGACCTCACCTCCTTGGTCGGGATACAGACGTCTTCGCAGAATGCGATGTAGGACGTCAAGACGTCGGCCTGCTCGTGAACGTCGACGCATGGCTGTGTGAGCGCCGCCCAGTCTGTACAGTCAAAACAGCCTTGCAGCTGCTCGATGGAATCTGAGTTCCAGCGTTTAATTGTTCTGACGTGGGACTTGGCTGTCTTCAGCCGCTGACGGTAGGCAGGGAGGAGGTAGACCATGACGTGGTCGGAGCGACCGAGAGGGGGGCGACTGATGGCGCGGTACGCACCACTGATAGTACTGTAGCAGTGGTCGAGTGTAGCCTTGTTACGCGTGCCAACCTTGACGTGTTGTTTGTACCTGGGGAGTTCCTTGTTCAGCTTCGTATGGTTAAAGTCCCCCATCACCAGCACCCGACAGTCAGGAAACCTATTCTCCATTGCAGACACTTGCCTAGAGAGTTCTTGAATGGCTGTAGCTGCGTGTGCCTGTGGGTGAATATACACGCCGACCAAGACAAGGGAGGTAAACTCTCTCGGCAAGTAGAAAGGCTTGCACTGTAGAGTTATCGTTTCTTTCAATCAGCATACAACTTGCAAACAACAGTCCAAACATCACCAACACCGAGTCGCCCTTGCTGTGCGGCGCCATTTTGTAATACTCTTATCCCAAGTAAAGACCTTAAAAGGCAAGAATCCGTTTCGATGAGACCAAGCCTAGTTATAGCAAAAGGCCACGAAGCTTAATTTAGAGTTTTCAGCACGAACAACTAGAGCTACTTCTGCCGCGCGCCAATGTTGGCCTTTAACAGATCTGTGTGAGGGTTAAAAGAGTACTCTGAACGAGAAGGAACTAACATCAGACTGGCACTTGTGTGCCTGGTCTTGCATTCGTGCACGGTCTCGTAAGGTGTCTAGCCTTCACGTGAAGAGCAGGGCACATTGATAAAATCTATTATGGAAATAATTTAAATTGGAAAAGATAGCTTCCTGGTCAACAAGGTAGTTGGAGTGTCTCTAAAATCCTTGAATTTTAAGTTTTGATTGGATTTGTGCTGCGACATAGAACAATGTTGAGTAGGCTGCTTGTTAGAATGAGTCACACCATTCACATAATACTGGCACTGAAGAAAACAGGAACAGAGGTTTGTGTGTGTGTGTGTGTGTGTGTGTGTGTGTGTGTGTGTGTGTGTGCGTGTGTGTGTATGTGTGTGTGTCTGTGTGCGTGTGTGCGTCTCTGGGAGTGAGGTTGTTTGTGTGCGTGTGTGTGTATGTATGTGTGTGTGTGTGTGTGTGTGTGTGTGTGTGTGTGTGTGTGTGTGTTGGCTTTTAACAGATCTGTAGGGAGTTACAAGAGGATCTGAACATGAAGGAAAGAATATTTAATTGGCACTTGCAACATGGGCGCCTGGTCTCGCATTCGTGCACAAGTTATCTAGATCTTTCAAAATAAATGACTGTCCCTGTACTTAGTTACACCTATTTTCTTGTCAAAACAAATTTTAAAAAACACAAAAACTTTACATTTATCAACAATTAGTTTCTTCAAAAAACACTATGAAATGTAACTAGAACAATAGGTAAATCAAAACAACAACAGCAAAATTTCAACCCGTCCCAATATGAAACACAGGAGAGGTAGAAAAACAGGAAAAAAATCATATCTACTTTAGATCTAAAAATAACCTACACAATACCAAAGAAACTACAATGGGAAGAAGGATAACTTCCTCATTGGGCATGCTTGGAAATGAGAATGGCTAAATACGAGTTATTCCCCTTTGCTACATGCTGACCAGGCTGTCTCCTGCTTTGTCATGACTCGTACAGTCGATCTTTCTCATGCTGTGACTTGCTTTCTTTTCCCATTTTCGGTATTTAAAACAGCAACAACAACAACAAAAAACACACACACACACACACACACACACACACACACACTGAAGAAGTTTCCATTCTGAATCGGTTATTTTATTTGGTGCTATATGTTTGCTTCACATTGTTTCTTCTTTTACATTGCTTTAGGTATCCCAATTCGCTAAACACATCCATAATGCATGCATGGCTCATTCGAAAGAGGGCAACTGAACAACTGATGCCCAATAGCAATAAATACTGAACAACTGAACAATAAATAGCAATAAATGATGAAAGCGCCAAGTTTTTAAGTTCAAAGTAAAACCATGTGACTGGACAAAGGCACAATTACAAAATACAAATAAAAAAATCGAGGCCCATTTTAAATTAAGTTCTCAGCTCATGGGGAAGCATAAGGTGACCCTAGAAACCAAAATTAGGAGACCTCCCGCCCCCAGGGCAGACTAAAAAAAAAGGGGGCGGGGGGGGGGGGGGGTGGGCGGCTAATTTGTGAAATAGTATAAAAGGAATCAAAAAGTGTATAAAAAAATCGTATAGTATATACAATGTCAGACCCTAAAGAAAGTTAGTTAGTCATTGCTTGGGCAAAACAAAACAAAATAGTCTGTTTACGGTATCCCGACCAACCCTATTTTTTCTCCGCCGACCCTAGACTTCTTTTTGGCATTTGGAGAAAAAGAAAAAGAAGGTTGCTGTCATCACGGATGAAGCGAGGGATTGCTCGTTCTAGAGGACGACAAGATTCAGAAGATTCGGGAGGCGGAGCCACCGCGCACGAAGAAAGAAGTCAGGTCTTTCCTGGGCCTTGCCAGCTTCTACAGACGCTTCATCCCGCACTTCGCCGAAATCGCACTTACACAGACCAACCTTACCAAGAAACTACAACCGACCGTTGTAGTGTGGACTGATGAATGCAGCTCCGCATTCAACACATTGAAGAGGTGGCTCACCAGTCAGCCTATACTCCGGCTACCAGACTTAGAGGACTTCGTGTTGAGGACAGACGCTTCAGGGAAAGGTCTTGGGGCAGTGTTGCTTCAGGAGACTGAGGGGTTTTTGCACCCTGTTTGCTTCGCCAGCCGTAAGCTGACCTCGGCCGAGGCAGAATATGCAACGGTAGAGAACGAGTGTCTCGCCATCGTCTTGGGCATACAGAAGTTCGAGGCGTACCATAACGGACGACCTTTCTGTCTGGAGACGGACCATCAACCTCTGCAATATCTTCAGGTTGCAAGGTTGGCAAACGCCAGACTTATGCGCTGGGCGTTGATCCTCCAACCGTACCAATTCACGGTACGCGTCATTCCGGGCGCCAACAATGTTAGAGCGGATTTTCTCTCTCGCCCTGTGGAGGAGAACATGGCCGGGAGCGACACCGAGCTTTCGTCTTGAAGAGGGGAGGTGTGTCACGAATTCGTGACAGGGATCGAGAAAGGAACACTCTGTGGGGTGCCTTTCTCAAATTGCGACGAAAAGCGCCTGTGCTTGTACGGGCTATTTTCTGCTGACCGAGCTTAGCACTGGAAATACGTTTTCTTCCACGCCTGGCTGGCATGCGAGGGGTGATATTTTGATACAGGCGTTCCACGTGCGTGATTTTGCTTGCTTGGCGAAATCGACTGTGACTGAACTGGATACGGGACACGTGGAGTCACGTGATGTTTTTTCCAAGGTTGTTTGGGGAAGACATGAAAGGACACTCGAAGACAGGGCAGCGACAGAGAAGGATCGTTTTCCTCCATCCTAAAGTTAGATGGTCTTCTACACGTTGTGATATATTATTTTAAGTCAGCGTGCCGTTCTGCATGGTACAGTAGGGCTTTACGGAACTACAAAGGAGAAAACACTTTTCGCTGTTTTACCTGTGCTGACGACAGGGTTGTCAGGTTTTGATTCTTGGCTGAGCGGGGGGACTTTTCCTACGCATAAAGTAATTCAGCAAGAAGGGGATGGCGGTATTTTCGTTGACGGACGGAAGTCATTCAAAAGGGAGCGGATTCGCTTAAAGGAGAGCTACTTACATTAGGCTGATGAGGTAATAAATCATTATTTAACGCTGTTGACGAGTCTGTGTTTGTGGAATGAAATACTCTCTGTTGTTCTTTCCAGGTTAGCGCATACTTTGCTCTTTGTGACGCTAAAATAATAATAATGTTTTTTTGCAGATATGGAGAGAAGGAAGGAAAATGGTTGATTTGTTGTTTTAAAAGTTCGTTTGTGCAGGCCCACGTGCTCTATGAAATATGTAAAGGTGACATATTTGAAGGTGGAGGGTGAAGGGTTGCGTGGCATGTTTAGTGCACCAATGCTTTTTGTTCCTACTTATTTCTTACCTACTTATCGGCGGGATGCTGTAACCGGAACGTCCGCTGTAACCTGGTGTTCTGGTGTACTGGTGGTTGCTGTCGCTGTCGTCATCCTACCATTCTACATGTCTGCTATTTTCTGGTAGACTACGGGGAGGATCTTCAGCGACTGAGTGAGGCGCCTGATATCTCCACTATTCCCTGCTGTTTCTACGCCAGCCGGCACTATAATACTACAGCCGGCGTGATAATATATAAACAGGCGTCTGAAACTTATACTTTTGTTGATTCTATCTATTTGTATGACTGCGAGAATGGATCGTGGTGTTGTTAGTTAGTTAGTAGTAACTAACCGTTCATAATCACCTTTTGTGATATATTGAAACGTGACACACACACACACACATACACACACACACACACAAACACACACACACACAAACACACACAAACACACTCACGCATACACACGTGATCACCTCACAGTGACGTAAACACTGGTTCTGATACAAACACATTTATTGAAGCATAGCAAAACGAAATAGCATATAATCAGATGATAATACCTACAACATGAACAACTAATAGAAGCATTATCTTAAAATAACGTGAAGAAAAGATGTGTTGCTTATATGTAAACAAGTCGCGTAAGGCGAAATCACTACATTTAGTCAAGCTGTCGAACTCACGGAATGAAACTGAACGCGGCACTGCATTTTTTTCTTCAAGACAATACAGCTTCGTCAATCCCCGCGAGAAGGAAATCCCTCACATTCTACGTGCAAAACAACGTGAAATTGACACGCCAGAATAGCGCGGTAGCGTATTGCGCTACGCGGAAAAGCGCGCTTTTCTGTATGCTTGTTAACTTTCTGAGCTTGTTTTGAATACAACATATCATATTTACATGTTTTTGAAATCAGGAAATGATAAATAATCAGATGACATCATTTGTGGATCGATTTCTTAAATTTTGATCGTAGCTCTAAGTAACCTGTTTTTGTTAATTGTGATAACATTTTAAGAGTATACATGGCATATGTATATATTTTTAGATTCAGAATTTGATAAAGAATACGATGCAATCAATTTTAAATATGTTTGCTCAAATGCAATACCAAAGTCCGGGCTTTGTGGAAGATTACTTAACCAAAATTGCAACCAATTTGGTTGAAAAATGAGAGCGTGACAGTGCCGCCTTAAGTTTTACAAAAAGCCGGATATAACGTCATCAATCATTTATAATAAAAAAATGAAAAATACCCCAGGAACTCGCATGTTAAGTTTCTTGAAGATCGGTCCAGTAGTTTCTCTGAATCGCTCTATACACGCACACGCACACACACACACACACACACACACACACACACACACACACACACACACACACACACACACACAGACACACACACACTCACACAAACACACACACACACACACACACACACATACACACACACACACATACATACACATACATACACCACGAACCTCATCTCGATTATCCCCTTCTATGTTAAAACATTTAGTCAAAACTTGACTAAAATGTAAAAAGCAATAGAACAGTTGGTTTGCCGTGTACATGCAGTAACATATCTCCCATTCCCCATGTAAAGCTATTTCTTAAGTAGGTTTGTCTGCAGCATGTCTGTGCACTTTTTATATGTATCAGCACTTTAAAAACTATGGCAATTACTTCATTAGGACTCGTTAGGCCATTTTTTGAATAACGGTTTTTTACTTACGATATCAGGGTGCTTTACTAATTTAATATATAACTATACACATGTGTTCACCTGGTCATAACGAGCACCTTTTCAAACACAATATACAAACGTATGTACAACAAAAGAATCTTCCCATTCCATCAACAGCCACTTACAATAAAAAGCGAAAAACTAAGCTTACTACGAACTTAAGAAAACTCTCTTTGTGAATACCTGCATGTGCACTGAAACATATTTTTTGTCTCACATTTATGTTAGTTTTTCCCCCAAAAAGTTGTGATATATAGCTCAAATAATGAAACAGGTAAACTCAAGCATGCATGTACACATTACTACGAATGGGGGTAGGAACAATGCATATACGTTATCGCGACAGTCGTAGAGTACAAACATACAATAATTATGTATACATAATCCTTACCTGCTGTATTTGGGAAACTGAGTAATCTGTACTCGTGGCAAAAATTAAAGCTATATGCGCTTTGACCAGAAAACGCAATTATTTGACGCCATCACGGAAAACGTACTATTTTCTCGTTATCTTCAAGGGATGTAATTTTGAATATATATAGGTTACACACTCCGAGTCCTGAATATCTTGGATATTTTCCCGAGGGTCGATTTTCAGGTATTACCAAACCTTTGGCAAGGTAATACCTGAAAATCGACCCGAGGGAAAATATGCAAGATATTCAGGACGAGGTGTGTAAGCTATTTATCCCATTACTCCGACGTTTTCATTAAAAACACTAACTTTTTCCACTAATACCTGCCCGTGCCTGTTTTCAGCTTGCCAAAAGCCTCCGCAGTCGAAATTCATGTCAATGAATTCATGCGCAAAGCTAGTTCCCATTTGTCAGCATAATGGACGGCGTCATTCGACTTGTATGTTGACATTCAGTCATTCATATTGCTTATAAAAAGGTCTGCTATCTGCTTTTACATTTTGAAAGTCATTTTAAAATACCCCTGTGTATATTTGACATCGGCTTTCGTTATACTCAATTCGGCATACCGGGTTTATATTTTTACCAGAATTGCGCACGATAATGGCAGCGCAACAAATTCAGTTCGGGCCGTGCTGGTTTGATCGTTGACCCAAGTCAGTTCGCATGCAGTGTTACCGTGTTACAGTGTTTGTCAGTCGGGGATAGAAATGTTGGCTGTCATCGCGCTGTTCTGTTTTCACACGTGGATCATAGTCGGTCGCGGTACATCGCTTTCTACTTTGTCCCGGTGTAGGATCCGGTCCGGTCCCCCCTCTGAAGTAGTCCCCCGGGGGACCAATTCGTGGCAAAAACTGCTCTATAATGGTCCCCCCTTAGACATCCAGCCTCGTTTTTCATGTTACAATGTTAGTAATGTTACCAGCAATTTTAGAGAAAAGAAAGGAAAGAATCAGAGACTGGTTTCATTTCTTCTTATCAGTATTTATTTATTATTCATTTTATTTCATGTCATTTTTCTTTTGAACGGCATTATAAATCAGATCTATTTTATTTTCTGCAAAATATAGTCAAACAAAGAGATTGCTGTCTGTGCACTACATAATACCGGACGAAGATATAGATTGAAAATGGCTTGAATGCCTAAGAAAAACGAGGCTGGATGTCTAAGGGGGGACCATTATAGAGCAGTTTTTGCCACGAATTGGTCCCCCGGGGGACTACTTCAGAGGGGGGACCGGACCGGATCCTACACCGGTCTTGAGTTTGAACACCTAAGGTTGGCTACATCTAACGCCTCACATCCTCTTCTCTTTCCCATATAGTTTAACTGTATCTCCAACTTCTTTTCGTCTTCTTCTTTTCATTTTGATGCCACTCCCTCATTTGTCGCTGAACCCCGCAGTTTACTCAACTCGGATTCACACAAGCCCGTCTAGCAGACGACAGTTTGAACAGTCTTGAACAGCACGGTTGCAAGCAGATTCAGCTATCAATCGAAGCAATACACTTAAAGCCAAAGCAAATAACCAAATGAGAAAACCTAACGTTTGATTTGACTTCATGGTGACTCTTCTGATTATTTTTTTGGCGTTGGAATGGATCTCAACGGGTTCCTAGCTACGACAACCTTTCCAGAGTTATGCACCGCAGGCATGCCTTCGACAATCGATGTCAGTTTCAGATTGAGTTTTCGAACTACCAGGTGACTGGGTTGTGTTTTGATTGCTTGCTCTCTCTCTCTCTCTCTGTCTCTCTCTGTCTCTCTCTGTCTCTCTGTCTCTGTCTCTGTCTCTCTCTCTCTCTCTCTCTCTCTCTCTCTCTCTCTCTCTCTCTCTCATTAATTTTTAAGCCACCAAGCTGAAATGCAATACCGAAGTCCGGGCTTCGTCGAAGATTACTTGACCAAAATTGCAGCCAATTTGGTTAAAAAATGAGAGCGTGACAGTGCCGCCTCAACTTTCACGAAAAGCCAAATATGACGTCATCAAAGACATTTATCCAAAAAATGAAAAACACGTCTGGGGATATACCCAGAAACTCTCATGTCAAATGTCATAAAGATCGGTCCAGTAGTTTAGTCTGAATCGCTCTACACACACACACACACACACACACACACACACACACACAGACACACACAGACAGACACACACACATACACACATATACACAGACAGACAAACAGACAGACGCACACACACACACACACATACACCACGACCCTCGTCTCGATTCCCCCCTCTACGTTAAAACATTTAGTCAAAACTTGACAAAATGTAAAAAGATTTAACTTTATATTATGAAGCCACAATGTGCACATTGAGTTTCCTTTCATCGTTAACAGAAAGTCTTTGGGGGGATATTTGCAGAGTGACACGATTAACAATGCCATTGCCAAGAACTTTCATTTTAACCCAACCATTCTCAGCAATGTTTTTTTAATTCAAAGAACAATTTAAACGGCAGTTCAAGGGGGGCATTGTCCACACCTGCTGTAGACTAAAAACGCAAATGTGTGTGTGTGTGTGTGTGTGTGTGTGTGTGTGTGTGTGTGTGTGTGTGTGTGTGTGTGTGTGTAAGAATATGTATGAATGTGTATGTGTGTGTGTGTATGTGTGTGTGTAAGTGTTTTCCAGGGGGGGGGGGGGGGGGGGGGTGCTGCCCAGAGGATAAGATAGAGAGTGAGTGTGGGATATCAAATTTGATTTTTTTTCGCAGATCTCATCTACAATAAAACACATTCACCAATGATGTGTTCAGTTCAAGTTAAAAAGCATGCTATTAATATGATTTGAACGGTTAAGAAACGTTCATTGATCGTACGTTCGTAGAAACCAGAACAGTCTCTCGGCCATGGTTCAGCATGAGTCTTGCAAATAGACAAATTACAAAAGTAACTCCGTCGGGATTGTAGGTATTGTGGGAGAGTGACCTTTTGACCCACGTGTTTCCGATAAACCCCTCGCAAAGGATTGTTCCATCCTTTGTTTGTCGGAGGTTTTGCAAGAAAAGAGCACTCTTCTATACCACCTACAAACCCGAAGAAATTATTTTTAAAAAAATTTGTCTATTCAGCGTTTTGTGTTTTTGCCCGCTGTGGTTGTGCCTGCAAAAAGTTCAACAAAACAACTGTCAAGAAAAGGTAACATGTAATGTGTGATTTCTGGAAGGATCGTCAGCTCTTCCGGGAATATCAAAGTGGGTAAGTAATATGTCGTCTTTGATCCCTGTGTATTTCTGTCTCCGTTTGTCTGCCGCCTGTCACTGTCCTTCTTTTTAACATGATGGGAAGAAAAGGTACATTTTTCAAAACATGTTTTCAATAGTTTCCTGCCCTGTTCAGAGTGTGTGTGTGTGTGTGTGTGTGTGTGTGTGTGTGTGTGTGTGTGTGTGTGTGTGTGAGTGTGTGTGTGTGTGTGTGTGTGTGTGTGTTTGTGTATGTGTGTGTGTGTATGTGTGTGTGTGTGTGTGTGTGTTTGTGTGTGTGTTTGTGCGTGTCTGTGTGTATGTGCACGCGCGAACATGCGTGTGTGTGTGTGTATGCGTGTGACAACACGGTTATCATTATGTGTGATTGGGTTTTACTACTGTAGCCAAGTGGCGTACCCCGTCTGTTTGTGTGTGTTATCTCCTGCCCGACCCAGTTGCCTCCCCTGTCCATCGCTATTCCCTCTGTGTGTGTGTGTGTGTGTGTGTGTGTGTGTGTGTGTGTGTCTGTTTGTGTGTGTGTGTGTGTTAGTTACTTTGGGTTTACCTTTAAATATTGCCCTTTGTGCTAGGACATCCCTAACTTAAAATGGTGAGAAGCAGCAGAGTAACCTCTAACCATCAGTGCCTACAGAGTGACTAAATAATACCTGGTTGTCGTTATGCACTGTACTTTATTGTTGTAAACCGGTCGAAGAAGTGTGTTTACTATCGTAGAGTACACTCTTAACCGGATTCATTTCTAATCTACCTTACCTCAGATTTAGGTGGTAGGATCCCATAACTTTCCCATTTTAGCTGGTATTTGAGTATTATTTATCAGCTTTGTAACTGCTTGTAATAAGCCTTATTATGTGTGTAACAGACAGGGCTCTCTGCATCTTTAACGATCCCTATCATTGGGCAGGAATTTTAAGTACAACACCCCCCGTTGGCTTAGACCGGGTAGCCTCCCTGTTGGCTTATCGCCACAGGGAGTCGGAGTGACCACTGTCTTTAAAAGGGTGAACATTGGGCTAGATCAGAAAACGCGATTAGTGACACTGAGCGAGCTGTGTGGTGCTTCTTTTGTGTTGTTGTCGTGAACGTGTCGAAGCTCTGCCCAAATTTGTCGTGAACTGGTCTAGCTGTGTAGTTTGGCGCGAAGTTTGTAAGCGGTCGACTTGTGGTTTTAAATTCCGAGACCTATGCTATTGTGTTTCACGACTTAGGCGTCAGCAGCAGATTTGGTGTTTACGTTTCAAGTGTGCTCACTGAGAAGAATCTGTAAGTAACTAAATGCTTTATTCATTGCTTATGGTTTATTCTTATGTTTCATTTTATGCTATGATGTTTGTGTGGTGAATGTCGATTTCCCTGTTAGGCTAAGGGAGACGACTCCATTAGATTCCCCCTGTACCGGAAGTGTAAAGCCACGCAGTGGCGGGTAAGAGGAGCAGAACGAAGCGAGACACAGACCAGACAACACCAGACAACACGGAATTCTTCGACCTTCTTCGAGACTGAGGAAGTTCGAGTTGCAGCCTATAACGGTAAGTCCGTTAGAGGCGCTTCAGCTTAGTTTCCCCCGGGGAAGCTCAGCACTATGAGTTATAGGGCAGCTGTCGGGTTGCCTGGTCTCAAAAATGCGCGGAGTCGCGTGCAAAAACGCGTTTAAGAGTTTTCCGAGTTGATTCAACTAAAGACTGTTGATTTGGTCAAAGAAGAAGACACTTTCATCATTAGTTTGAAACCATTAAAATGCGTGAAACTTTCTGCTAGTTCTCACAATCCGCAAAAAAACGAAGCAGTTGGCAGGCCGAAAGACTCAAAATCCGCGACCGACAACTCTGTCAGCACAAGAAAAGACGCCGCAGCGTTAGCCTTGCTGTGACGTCACTCGAGGAAGCCGATAAGGCCGCTGTGAAGTTTACAGTACAATGTAGACTACAGCTGGACATCTGTAATGCTGTACGCGTGATTGATTCTTGCACAAAGTAAAGTATTTGGATGGTGGTATCTTCTCAAGACCCACGTTCCCATTTTCTCTTCTTTGATCTGACCGACTGCAACCTTTACAAGTCATTTCTTAAGTGGTTCACATGCTGTTGCTACTCCTCCAGTCCACCCGGTTAAACCATAAAGTTGCTCAACCACAGACCCTCGTGTCCCTGGTCAGCAGACACTGTACACTTATGAAGAAGGTCCGCTTGAGGTGTCACACCAATTACCGTGTACGTGTGAGGTACTGAATTCAAGACAAAAGCCAACTCTGTCGGTGGGAAAATCTAGGAAAGAGATGATGATAATACATCTTCAGTTACTCACTCAAGTAGATAGACGAGATAAGATAAAGGGAAGAGAGACGGAGACAAAGATGAAACAGTGGATCTAGTGTGGAAAATGGGGGAGGGGGGTTCGGCCGCAAAAAATCAAAGATGAATTTGTCAAACTGTGTTTGTGATGGTTATCGTGTGTGTGTGTGTGTGTGTGTGTGTGTGTTTGTGTGTGTGTGTGTGTGTGTGATAACACGTATGTGTGTGTGTCTGTGTATATGTGTGATAACATGTGTGTGTGTGTGTGTGTGTGTGTATGTGTGTGTGTGTGTGTCTGTGTGTGAGATAACACGTATGTGTGTGTGTGTCTGTGTATATGTGTGATAACACGTGTGTGTGTGTGTGTGTGTGTGTGTGTGTGTGTGTTTCAGTGTGTGAGTGTGTTTGTGTCTGTGTGTTTGTGTTCCTCGACGCGTGACAATATCTGCCAATAAGTTGAACACAAGTCGCGTAAGGCGAAAATACAATATTTAGTCAAGTAGCTGTCGAACTCACAGAATGAAACTGAACGCAATGCAATGTTTCAGCAAGACCGTATACTCGTAGCATCGTCAGTCCACCGCTCATGCTCATGGCAAAGGCAGTGAAATTGACAAGAAGAGCGGTTTAGTAGTTGCGCTGAGAAGGATAGCACGCTTTTCTGTACCTCTCTTCGTTTTAACTTTCTGAGCGTGTTTTTAATCCAAACATATCATATCTATATGTTTTTGGAATCAGGAACCGACAAGGATAAAGATGAAAGTGTTTTTAAATTGATTTGGAAAATTTAATTTCGATAATAATTTTTATATTTTTAATTTTCAGAGCTTGTTTTTAATCCAAATATAACATATTTATATGTTTTTGGAATAAAAAAATGATGGAGAATAAGTCAAACGTAAATTTGGATCGTTTTATAAAAAAAATATTTTTTTTACAATTTTCAGATTTTTAATGACCAAAGTCATTAATTAATTTTTAAGCCACCAAGCTGAAATGCAATACCGAAGTCCGGGCTTCGTCGAAGACTACTTGACCAACATTTCAACCAATTTGGTTGAAAAATGAGGGCGTGACAGTGCCGCCTCAACTTTCACGAAAAGCCGGATATGACGTCATCAAAGACATTTATCGAAAAAATGAAAAACAACTCTGGGGATATCATACCCAGGAACTCTCATGTCAAATTTCATAAAGATCGGTACAGTAGTTTAGTCTGAATCGCTCTACACACACACACACACACACACACACACACACACGCACAGACACACACACACACACACACACACATACACCACAACCCTCGTTTCGATTCCCCCTCTATGTTAAGACATTTAGTCAAAACTTGACTAAATGTAAAAAACAGGGTTCAAGTGGAACAAAAGCAGGAGGGGGGCGGAAGACATGTTATGAACTCCGTTTTTTACTGCGAAATTTTGGCCTGGGAGAATCACCCCATCCTAAGTTTCTCTTCACCTACCCGTGAAGTATGCTTGAGGGCTTGACTAGACAACCCGATTGCGCCCATTACCTGTTCTCACTGACCTCTTTAACTCCTCCCTCCAGCTCTGTACTGTTCCCCACTGCTTCAAGGCCTCAACCATCATCCCCGTCCCCAAGAAGCCCACAGCGTCGGCCATGAACGACTACAGACCGGTGGCCCTTACCTCCCTGGTGATGAAAGTGCTTGAGCGCCTGGTCCTCAAGCACCTCCAGTCCGTCATCAGCGGTAGGCTCGATCCCCTCCAGTTCGCCTACCAGGCCAACCGGTCTGTGGACGACGCTGTCGCCGTTGCCCTCCACTTCATCCTCCAGCACCTCGAGACCCCCAACTCCTATGCCCGCCTCCTCTTTGTGGACTACTCCTCGGCCTTTAACACCATTATCCCCCAAAAACTCTATGACAAGCTCCTCCTCTTTGACCTTGCCCCTTCCCTCTGCCTGTGGCTCCTTGACTTCCTCCTTCAGCGCCCCCAGACAGTCAAGGTCAACGGCCTCCTCTCCAAGACGCTGGTCCTGAGCACCGGAGCACCCCAGGGGTGCGTCCTCTCACCGCTGCTCTACTGCCTCTTCACCAACGACTGCGTCGCCTTTCATGACTCAGTTCAGCTGGTGAAGTTCGCTGACGACACCACAGCCGAAGGTCTCATCACCGGCGGTGATGAGACCGTGTACCGCCAGGAGGTCGACTGTCTGGTGTCGTGGTGCGACAACAACAATCTCCTGCTGAACGCCACCAAGACCAAGGAGATGGTGGTGGACTTTCGCAGGAAAAAAGGCACTGTGGCTCCACTGATCATCAACGGCGATCCCATCGAGATGGTGGACTTTTTCAAGTTCTTAGGCACCACCATCTCCAACGACCTGTGCTGGGATGATAACGTTGACGCCATCGTCAAGCGAGCGCGGCAACGCCTCTACTTCTTGCGCCAGCTCAAGAAGTTCCGCCTCAGCCAGGTCATCCTGGTCCAGTTCTACAGGGCCGTGGTGGAGAGCATCTTGACATTCTCCATCACAGTGTGGTACGGCAACACCTCCCAGCTGCTCAAGAACAAGCTGGAGCGTGTGGTGCGCACTGCTAGCAGGATCGTCGGCTGTGAGCTGCCCTCCCTAGCATCCCTCTATGCCAAGCGCATGCTGTCCAGAGCCCAGAAAATTGTGGCTGACGAGTCCCACCCTGGCCATCCCCTCTTCGAGCGCCTGCCCTCAGGTCGTCGATTCCGATCCCTGGGGGCACGCACTCGACGTCTCCAGACCTCTTTCTTCCCCCAAGCTGTTTCCTCCCTTAACGCATCCCATCCCTCAGTTGGGCAGCTTCGCAGTCGGTGATCCTGCTGGCGGTGAGCTCACCACATCCTGTGACTCAGTGTTAGGTGGTGGTGGTGGTGGTGGGGAGGGGGGGGGGGTTGAGTGGGACTTTGATGTGTGATTTTTATTTTTTTCTATATTTTTATCTGCATTATTTTAGTCATTCATGAGTGGGTGGGTGGAGGGGATGGGCTAGTTCTAACTATGCATTAGATTATAAAATTGTATTCTGTGTAGACCCTTCCACCAGCATCTTAGACCACTCTTTGTACTTTTTCTTTTAATAGATGATTGTCATTTGTTTTACCTCATGTCTGCCCTGCGTGTGATGGTGTGATCGTGACTGCTGTAGTGTGGGCGTGTGTGTGTTGGTGTGTATGTCAGTGAATGTGTGGGCGTGTGTGTGTGTGTGTCAGTGTGTGTGTGGGTGTGTGTGTGTGCGTGATTTTACCAACACTACGCTAAATTCCTTGTGCTTAAAATGTTTTTTTAATGTCACTTGGCTCAATAAATACTGTATTCTGTATTCTGTAATAAAGAGAGCACCGTTCAACCCGGCCGATTCCGCGGCTGACGTCATGCGTCCAAGGGAAGTAATTTTCGAGCAGGCTGCATTGACTCGGCCAAGAATGCAAACTTTCTTCGATTAAAGACATTGTAGCATGTCTAAAGTCTTCGGACTTGTGTTATCAAGCTGTCAAAATCACCAAGTAACTTTTAAGTATAGTTTCAGTTACATGATAACTCATTCTAATGAACAGATTTTGAGAGCCACAACCCAACAGCTGCCCTTTAATGTAGCAAGCGCAAGGCGGCTGGGTAAACCCCAGCCGCAGTGCGTGTTTACATGTTATGTATTGCGTGCGTACCGTCCTGTCAACCGTCTTGTCATTTATGTAAAGCTCGGCTTTCACCACAATGGTGTCAGAAGTGGGATGATAAGCGTGAGCCGGCGTAAGTGTAGCTGTGTTAATTTTTTTTTTGCTGAGTTTCTGCGGGAGGGAATGCCCTAACGGACACTATAGGAGTCCCTGACACGAATTACTATCTGGGTGGGCGTGTCAGTCGTCAGTTTCTGTCGTATGTTTCAGAAACATACATGCGTGTACGTCTTGTCTATTTTGTTCCTGCTACAACACTGGGTCACCCCGGCGTGATTTGTTTAGTATTGCACATGCAGTGGTCTTTTACCGGTGCTTTGGTTTTTTGTTGTTCCTTATTTTTGCCCTTATATCAGTATACACAGAGCGAAAGTTTAAGATGGCGACCGGACACTACAACCATGCATGATTTTTGAATAATGTAAGGGTTGAAATGTTGTGCCGAGGACGCCCCTTGTGTGTATCATAATTAAGAACATGGGGGAAGATATATGGGTTCTGTTTTTTCATTTCGGAATCTTACTTTGATTTTTTTCAAATTTCTGTCAGGGTGACCACTACTCGTTTATTCTTTTTGCACTGTCATGTTGTGTCAGAGTTAATGGGTGTAGGCAATAAAATTGTGTTTATACATTTTTTACTAGTGACTAACTGCACTATATACTGGCCACACTGGCGGGTCAACAGCTTCTCTGTGCCCGTCCATGGGTTTTATTTTTCTTCCCCATGGTCGACAGGTATGTAGGATATGATTTTTTCGTAGTCGATAGGCAGCCCATTTTTCCAAAATAGTTTTTGTTGGTAGGCTGACAGCCACCACACCGCCGTTGTGGGCCAAGCTCAGGATGGAGGCGTGTGTACTGCAAATTTTTATATCACATTTTAGGTGATTACTGTTCTGTGATTCCCACTATCACTGGCGGGTTAACAGCTTCTCTGTGCCCGTCCATGGGTTTATTTTTGTCTATCCCATGGCTTTGATAGTTGTTAGAATGCAGTTAGGTTATTGGAATATGTCCGAAACCCACACTATTTCACAATATGACACCACAGCTCTGGCGGGAGGCACTATATCGAGCCTACTGGTTTTTTTTACCCTATTATAGAGTGTTGATTGTTTGTACTTGTTCTATACATGTTACTAGGTTACTTTTTACAGCACTGTTATTCGCATCCCTGCTGGCGGGATAACAGCTTTTCTGTGCCCGTCCATTCAGACACATGGCAGAGGGGGATGATTATGAATACATGATTTATTTAATGAGATCACTTGTATTTTATGTTTTGTCTTCCGGTCATTAACGTGTACTATTTGTTCATATCCATGGGTAACACAAGGGTGAACTCTAAGAAAGACTCCTTCTCCCAAAGACCCAGCCGTCCTCCTAATATCAAAACGGGGTGGGGAACCAAGATGGGGACAGGGTGACACCATACCCCCCCCCCCCCCCATTCCTGCAGTCCTTTTAAATTAACAGGGAGGGGAGTTAAGAGGCAAGGGTCGATGGGATGGAATAAGAAGGGAGTGCCCCTACAAACTTGATTAGGGGAAGAGGTACCTGAGTACACGCCTGCATAGTTAGTTTCTGAATGGCGACAAAAAGTTGCTCCAAGTCCAACCACACGCTTATCGATGGTATAGCTGTGTTAAGTTATGCCGCTGTGCACTGATTTCCCCTGTTGGGCAGGGAGAGGTTATCATCCGAACTGTCAGGACGAGAAGTTCATAGAGCTAAAATGGCAGATCAGGTACAGGTGGTGGACAAGGTGTCAGAGAAAGACGGGGTAAGATTACTGTTAGGTCCAGTTAGTGGGGCTGGGACTGACCTTTTCCCCCAAATAGTAATAGTATAGTCCCAAGGACCTCCCCCATCGCAAATTCTTGGGATGATGACACAGGCAGAGTGGTTCCTCTGAGACAGGGGATGGTAGTGGGAATGATTTCCATATTTAGTGAGCATTTATGTTTTTGAGAGCCCCCTTCATCAGACAGAGTGATGTCCCCTGAGGCAGGGCGTGGTGTTTGGTGAGGTTTCCAGTTTTAAAGGGAAATTCATTATGTGTGGCAACAACACAGGGGGAAGGGAAGAGGCAGGCTAGCACTACAATCACTCCAAGCAGGCTGGGTATTCTGGAGCGCCCAGGTATTGACAGTCCCTTTGAGTTGACTCTGATCGCGGCAGTCCTCCATGGAGGCGTTCTGGTAGGTCTCAGGTGCAGGCCAGCTGCTCATCCCGGAGGAATGAACTTTTGCCGGCGTCTTGGCGATCACCTCGGTGTCTCTCTGCCCAGCCACCTCTCGCTCGCCCCCACGAACAGCCTGGTAGCACTAGCGTACTAGGCCGTGTTTATCCGGGTCCTCTGCACCTCAGGGACTACGGTAACAGCTGGGACGGCAGCCAAGTAAGGCAGAAGTTGCGACATGCAAGGGAGGAACCGTGACGGAGGACATTTCCCCCATACTGGATCCCCACTTAAATGCACCATCAACGGGACCCCCGGCAGTACGCTGAGCAGCGACGCCAAGTCACCACCACATGCGAGAACCAGCACCCACTGTGGAAGCCTCCGTGGAACCCCTCTCCCTGACGTAGCGTTCCCCTAGGGAAAACCATCCACAGAACCCCAGGCAGTACGCTGGACAGCGACGCCAAGAGCGGAACGTGGAAATTTAGAAGAAAAGTGAGTGTACCTTTGTATGTTGCAGCTGGAGTACACTCCGCACAGTTTTTTGGTTATTTAGTAGGGGGAGGGGGTAATCATGTTTTTGTTTGTTTCTTGAGGTGGGGGGGAGGTTAGTAGAAATATTGGGACGACCCATCGAAGGGAACCTTAGGAATAGGGCAGGGGAAGCGCCATTTTAGCACCAGTTGTCATGGCTACTTTCAACGGGAAAGAAATGGAAGAGTCCTCGGTCGTCCAGATGGAAGAGATCACCGTAGCTGGAATCTGCGGCACTCTAAACTGTAAGGTGAAGGTCGCAAGGCAGTTGGCCGTCTACCTCATTGACCCAACAATGGACTACGCAGCGTCTGTGTCCTGCGCACCCCTTTCAGGAAGAGTCAAAAGGGACGTTAGAGAGTTTATTGTCTATTGGCACGGTCGTTGCAGGGTCGTTGGAAATGAGGAAAACGAATCGGAGGTGGAAGACGGTCCCCACGAAACATCCTCGGAAAATGATGCTAGCGAACACCTTTTCCCCAAATAACAGTTAGAACGTCAGGAAGAGGCTCAGGCTCACCGTGAAGTCAGGATCGCCAGTTAGAACGTCAGGAAGAGGCTAAGGCCCACCATGACGACAGGCAGGATCTCCAATTGGAACGTCAGGAAGAGGCTAAGGCCCACCATGACGACAGGCAGGATCTCCACTTAGAACGTCAGGAAGAGGCTAAGGCCCACCATGACGACAGGCAGGATCTCCACTTAGAACGTCAGGAAGAGGCTAAGGCCCACCATGCCGACAGGCAGGATAAAGAGGTAGCTAGCCCTTCCAGAGTACAGCTCCTGCTCCGGCTCTCCCCACAAGGACCCAAGTCTCAAGTCACAATAGGAACGAGTTCCGGTGTAGGCCGGGAGCACAAGCGGCTGCGACATGCGGAGGGAGAGCCGCAAGGGAGGGACTACCCCTGGGACTGGACCCCCTCGGTGACATGCGCGCCTCTCAGTTGCACAAGAAACCCTCCCCCGGGAGTCAGGGTTGAAGACCCCCAGTGCGACATTCCCCTGACAAACCCAGAGTGTCCACAACGGTGGGAAGTGGAGTGTACCTTCCAGCAGTCCGCTGAGCAGCGACGCCGAGGGAAGACCCACACCCCAACGACAGAAACATGCATGACCCCCCGACCGCAATACTCGGGGAAAGCGACACAGGTGACCCCCCGGCAGTCCACTGAGCAGCGACGCCGAGGGAAGGTCCACACCCCAACGACAGAAACATGTGTGACCCCCCGACCGCAATACTCGGGGAAAGCGACACAGGTGACCCCCCGGCAGTCCACTGAGCAGCGACGCCGAGGGGAAGACCCACACCCCAACGACAGAAACATGTGTGACCCCCCGACCGCAATACTCGGGGAAAGCGACACAGGTGACCCCCCGGCAGTCCACTGAGCAGCGACGCCGAAGGGAAGACCCACACCCCAACGACAGAAACATGCGTGACCCCCCGACCGCAATACTCGGGGAAAGCGACACAGGTGACCCCCCCGGCAGTCCGCTGAGCAGCGACGCCGAGGGGAATTTTCACACGCCCACAACAAGAACACGGGTGACCCCCCGACCGAAACACTTAGGGGAAGGTCAGAATAGAACTCGGCGGCTCGAGAAGCGCCGATACATCGGGAATCTACAGGGTGGGCCATAAAAAGTGTCCACATTTAATTTGTTAATATTTTTCCTGTAAAGTGATATTTTCTTTTCTGTTTCAGATAGAATTTGAGACAAGCATCTTAGAATTCTTTTAAAGCCTGAATGGATCACATTCCAGTACAGGAAAGGACCAAAATCGTTGAACTTTACTTTGCTACCAATTCTGTGGTTCTCGCCCAGCGCGCTTTTTGGAGAGAGTTACCTGGCACACACTGTCCATGTGCGAGAACTGTGAAGCGCCTCGTGGATAAATTCAGGGTTATGTCCTTTATTGTTATCTGCGAGACTACCAGTGTTCCTGAATTTATCCACGAGGCGCTTCACAGTTCTCGCACTTGGACAGTGTGTGCTAGGGAACTCTCTCCGAAAAGCGCATAACAGACTTTCAATTTAAAGCGATATGATTTAGTCGCGCTTCCCTGTAAAGTAATAGACTGTTGTCTAACGCTTCATTTCAAAGCATGGGAGCTTGCTCTTACCCCATGCCTGAGTTATCTTTCTTATTCTTGTCGTTATTATTCAACTCGATGAAGATGTGTCTTCATGGCGATGGACATGCTTAATAATAACTTAAATTATTTTGCAGTTGCGGTTCATGCAGTTGGTTATTTTATGTAAAGCATTTTCCTATGCAATGCGTAGGCCTAAGGGAAGATGTTGGTTACTTCCCTTGACATTAGCTGTTGTGGAGTTGTTTAACTCACTGTGGATTCTCTTTCAGAGAATGCTGTGTCTGCAGGATTTTGGCTGTATTGTTACTTGTCTATATTTGTCATGATTATTTTGTACAATGTTACATTCATTGGTTTGTGCTTTGTATTATGTCATGTGTGACTTAGAAGGCATGTTGTTTATAATTGTATTTTCTTTTCTTTTTAGTGCCTTCTTTACACTGCTTTCTGGTTGCTACCAGAATAATAACCTTTTTTTTCACTGCTTTCTGGTTTAATTGCACCAGAAATACATATATTGTTTCTGGTTCTGGTACTGGTAGATACCAGAATTCCTAGTTTCTATTTCTGGTTGCTACCAGAATAATAACCTTTTTTTTCACTGCTTTCTGGTTTAATTGCACCAGAAATACATATATTGTTTCTGGTTCTATTATTGTTTCTAGCTGATGCTGGTACTGGTAGATATCAGAATTCATAATTGCTATTTCTGGTTTTATGTAAGCATTGCTATTTCTTGTATTAGAGTTCTATTAATTGTTTCTAAATTATAACTTATAGCATCGTCTCTGGTTGCTACCAGATTTTGCTAAACTGTTTAGCTGTTTCGGAACATTTCTGATTTAGATAAGCTAACTGAGTGGTTATTTTTAATTACATCTTGCTTTAAATAAAAGATAAGTTAAAGCAACCTCTGTCTTCGGTGTCTTAAGTGTATGCTCCTCTGCCTGTGCTATATATCCTTTTCCTTCCACCCGACCTTCCCACACTACACCAACTCGTTGATGGCGAGAGTCCTTAAAGATGATGTGTATGTATGACTATGCGGGGCGAAGGTTTAACAAAGAGGGTGAGGGGATGGGGGTGGGCGCAACCACTTCATCATCATGCTGTACCTACACAATAAGCGCACGCCAGAGCGTTACTTACTTTCGGTGTTCCGTCCTCGCCACGTTAAGCTGAATAAACTCTAATACACAAAAAACCACCATTAACACAGAACAAAAACCTTTCCTGCACCGGGTCACCGCAAAGCGATCTTAAGCTTATTTAGGATTGAAGTACATTGCCCAGTACATAGGCACCTTATTATCACAGTGTTATTACCATTTTCGCGTTGTAAAACATTCAAATTACGTTTGAAAATCCACGTTATTTTGCAATAACGTTTCACAAAATGCGCAGCTCGTTAGTTTTCGACGACATTAAATATTACTCGACATTCGGGTCATGTGATCGCGATCGAGGGCTACAATATCTCTGCTTTCAACAAACAAGTGTAATAGAATAACTGACTCTGTCCAGTAACAAACAGCTATCAAAGAAATTGGTATGCAAGCAATAGACGGAGAAAGGTATACATGGGCTGCATCAAGAAAATCATAGAATAAAACTGTTACAAATTGTACGCAATATTCAAATGACCAGTACAAGTACTTTACCTGTTAGTTAGGAGGTGGGAACTAAAATCTTGAGGATCTGAATTCGAATCCAGGTCAACGAGCTCCTTTTTGTTAATAATAATAATTGTCAGTAAGTACTGGTGTCACATGACTGATGTGAACCAGTTGATTGGCTAATGGCGATGCGCTAAAACTGTTAGCGCACTCTTGGAGTGCGCTAACTTTTCCACAGAGCGTATTCTTGCGCCCTTTGCCTAAGCAAGACTGTGCTCTCATCCTCAGAATTAATTAATGACATGTAGCTTATATTCTCCACAATACCAAATGACCATAAATTCCCTGCTTCTCAATTAAAGCAGAAGTGGGTTTTTTTCTGACAGATTGCATGTGCCTGTGCCAGTGCCAGTGATCTAAAAAAATAGAAGCCGCTGTGTTTCATCTAATTTTCGCCGACTTGCATAGATTCTTCTCATATGCCGTGTTAGTGGCATGTAGCTTATCATCCACATTACCAAATGATGAGTTAGTATACAATTCCCAGCGGCTAACAGAAAACACAAGTGTTATTCCGATAACGTACCAGCCAGACCAGTTTGGAAGACTGACTCGATCGACTCTGTAGCAGACAACACAGAAATACGACTACATCAGTTCAGTAAATGAATGGTTTCAGAATTATTATTTCAAAGCAAGAACAATCGTAATCGAAAACGTGTAAGGTTCAGAACGTTCTTACCATATATAAGATTTATTAGCAGCCTGCCTCATGCGTACAGACTCAGTGCAGACTGCAGTCGTTCCATTGCCCAGGTTGGCAGGTAGCCTAGCAGACGACATTAACCCCGCTCAGCAAATTAACATGTTGGGCAAATGTGAACGAAAAAACGATGGGGATATAATACGTGTAGGGTTCAGAGCATTCTTACCGTTCATGTTTAGTATCAGACTCCCCGATGAGCGAAGATAGAACACGAGAAATGTGCCACATTTGTTTTGAAAATGTGCGAACCGTCGAGTCCCGCTTTGAGTCAATTCAAGGGGAGTCACTCCGCATAGTCAATCCGTCGAAGCTCGACTGGAGGTTTCGAATCGCAAATAATGAAGAGCCTTTCTCCGAGTTCAAATGAGGTCTCTCTGAAAGATCATCACTGTTCAGATTAACGCTACACTGGAATTTACTAACAGAAATTAAAATGCGTGTGACGAAAGCACGACACACTTGAGACACCCCACACAAAAGTAGATCTTTACTGTGCACGACCTGACCACACAGTTATGCCTATTCAAATGCGCATTGCAAAATGTGCGTTTGGAATCTTCTTTTTTCTATGGCGGTACTGACAATATCGTTATTGAAACAATCCCAGTGCACTAAGGGATTTATAGAGCAAATCTCGAAAATAATTATTGAACTCAGCGCTATGCGCTTCGTTCAATAATGAATTTTCTCGATTTGCTCTATAAATCCCTTAGTGCACTGGGATGTCTCAATAACTTAAATAATAATAACGATTACTTATATAGCGCGTAAACCTCGTGGTGACAAGCCCAGAGCGCTTTACACTCACATAATCATAATACAAACAAGGAAAGAGAACTAAATCCGAATAAATTCAAACATAGTCACACACACCCACACACGCACGTGCGCGTGCACACACACACACACACAATCTTTCTTTCGTCATTGTCAGTGTTCAGGTAACCCCGCAATCCTTCTTGAAAATAAAGTGTACTTCGCCGTGAGAGAGAACGATAGTTACCAGCGCAAAAGTCGAGCGTGGAATGAAGCTGTCAAGGTGCACAGCAAATGAAGGTCTAGTTTTAAGCCACCTTTGCTGTGCAGATTTCGGTACAATATTCCCAGTTCTTATTGGTTGAATACCTCGAAGAGCCATACATGAACTTCAGCGTTAAAGACTCTTAAACATGCAGTTAATTTAACCAAAAGAAAGACGCACGTTCAAGTGACATATAAAGGACACAACAAACGCTAGGCTTTGCTCACCAGAAACGTCAGACGAGCCGATGCAAGAATACGTTGACGCCAAGCCAACTTCGGACATCTCTAGACTGCAGTAAACTCCTTTAGATGAATGGACATACAATTATCATACCAAACAGAATACATAGCTGCCTGTTTAAACGATTATAATTGTATATAAGGTAGCGTACACTCTCACACATACACACACACACACACACACATACACACACACACACACACACACACACATACAAACACACACACACACACATACACACACATATGCACACACACACACACACACACACACACACACACACACACACACACACACACACACACGTTAAATCGCTGTGTCTCATCAATAAACAATAGACACTTGTAACCGTTTAATCACTTTTTTAATTCACTCATTAACAGCTCCAAGCGCTTTACAGATACACAACTAAAAATGCATAACTAAGTAAATAAATACACTAATGAAATGAAAAGAAACAAAGGAAGAAAGAAGGAAAGAAAGAAAGAAAGAAAGAAAGACAGAAAGAAAGAAATAAAGAAAGAAAGATAGAAGCAAACAAATAAACAAACAAACAATAAATACATAAATAACACAAGCGCAGATAAAACCAAATAAAAACAAATACATATAAATAAAATAGAAATCAAGTGGGCGGTATGGCCTCCAGCAAAATATGATACACAGGGTGCTTGTCTTCCTGGTACATTAATATTAATATACATATATATTGTTTCCTCATTTTTGGGATACTTGTCTTTGATTTCGTTATATCCAGCTTTTAGTTAAAGTTGAGGCAGCACTGTCACCCCTTCATTTATCCATCAGATTGATTGGCATTTTGGTCAAGATATCTCTGACGACTTTGGGATTGCACTTCTGCTTAGAACCTCAAACATTCATTAATGAATTTGGGCATTTAAAATCTCAACATTACTTAAAAACATGATACTGTCAGTAATCGATCAAAACATAATGTCATCTTATTCTTTCGCATTTTCTGAATCAAAAAATAATATTGATGAATATCATGTTTGGATTATTAAAGGCACAGTAAGCCTCGTGTAAACCATCACAGATATATTGTCACGCTTTTACACACAGTACAAACACCCTTTCATTTAAACACTCACCGATTGAGAACATCCTAGGTGCCCTCCGTAAAGAGCGAACAATTTTCAAAGAATTTATTTTTGCGTGGTTTATCTTACCCCTGAGCCATCGTGAACCCGTTTCCCTTATTCACAATGTAGTCGTCAGTTAGTCGTTTGAATGCGACTCGATGTGAGCTTATCTACAATAACACTTTTTTATGCACGAAACAAACGGCTGTGGTTCACAGGAACTCTAGCAATGGCTTTTGACTGTTGAGAGGAACGGCGATATGCATAAACCGTCGTCTGCTACGACCCTTGCGTGACCCTGCTTCCGGACTTTTCTCTTTTCAAACTTTCTCAACTTCGAATTGTACTGATCTTGTCTTGATGAAAAAAGAATTCTTTTATGATTAAAGACTGTTTTTGTAAATTTAGATTTTAAAAGTTAGGTCTAGCGCAAAAACGCACCACGGTCCAAAAACATTCTGATAATCATCGATCCACGGCTATCGCCAGTTTACATCGAAAGAATAAGACCCGAAGGGAAGTAACACATTTTTGAACTGAGTTCAGGATGGGTCCAAACAGTGTTCGAGACAATCTGCAAAATTAATTCTTTAAAAATTGCTCGCTCTTTACGTAGGGCACCTAGGATGTTCCCGTTTGGCGAGCGTTCAAATGGAAGGGTGTTTGTACTGTGTGTAAAAGCCTGACAGTATCTGTGATGGTTTACGGAAGGCTTACTGTCCGGGCGTGATTTCCGGTATTGAATATTCATAACAGCCGTCCAACACCAAAACGAGGCGCCATTGTTGTAGAGGACCAAGTCCACGAAAATAAATTCTTTGAACAGTTCTCACGCTCGACAGAAAGCAGCCAGGATGTTCCCGTTCGGTGAGCGTTCAACTGGAAGTATGCTTATACTGTATGTAGACGCTCGGGGAGCTCTGTGATGGTTTACGGGAGGCTTACAGTGCCTTTAACACGCTTATTAATGTTAACACGAATAAAGAAAAGTGTGCTTTCCTATTAAAAGCAAGTGCTACTGCGCAATACTAGCGTGGCAATTGATGTACGTTTGTTTGTGATTTTTCCCGAGCTGTCTTGGTAGCGGGTTATCGACAAAGCTATATCGTTTTGGTGAGAAAAAAAGCAGTGTTTTTCAATTCATTCTGTGCGTTTGACAGATTGATTAAATGTAGTCATTTCTCTTTATATGTTTAAATTCGGAATTCATGATACAACTTAGAAATACTCAAAAAACTCCACATGATCAACAAAAACAACAACAACAATACTAACAACAACAACAACAACAACAACAACAACAACAACAACAATACTAACAACGACAGCAATAACAACAACAACAACAACAACAACAACAACAGCAACAACACACACAAAAACACATTGATTGAAAAATCACAATACTAAATGGTACAACACATTGTTGCAAACATGTTTTACGAAGTTTAAATTCGCACTGTCTGACATGTATGATGGTTTAATATGCTGAGATTTCTTACCTGATGTCGAAAATACGGCCACCGTATCATTTTCAGTTTGGGAACTGAACACAGAAAGACAAACAGATCATGATAGTAGCGAGTGCAAACGCATTCTGTAGAATTAACACGTGCATGCTTAAAATAGTCATACCTGTAAACTGTTCTTACACTACTCGTCATAACAAAAACTTTACAGATGCGGCACGGTTTGAGGGCAGATCTTTCTGATGAGGCCGTTTATCGTAAAACCAATTATATGACTGGAAAGGCCTTTTATTTCCCTAACTTATTCAGAAAACAGATTGAGTTTACATGACGTAGTGTCAATACAGTGGAACCTACAACACAGACACCCCCCAAAATCAAATTCGCAAAATCAAGGTTTCCGCATTTAAATTGACAAAATAATCAGAATTGCTATAACGAAACATGTTTAGCATGTCCGTAGATAGAACAATCAAATATGCATCCAAATCAGTCAGTGTTGTTCACATAATCATGTCTAACATGGAGCTGAGCGGTGTAGGTGTCAATCCTCTCAGAAGGCATAAAAGGCCGTTTTTGAAGCCGTTTTAGCGGATAATGAATGGTACATTTGAATAACTAACTAACGCATTGTCTTCAAACTTTCGGAGTTTGTGCTAACACCTGTTGTAAAGTGCATACGGAATTTCAAGGTGAGAGGATTGACACCTACACCATTACGAATACTGTAACAATTCATGTTTTGCTAAGTTTATGTTGGAAAGAACACATTCTTCGCAGAACTTGTACTGGCAACACTGTGAATTAGAACCCCTCCTTGAGGTCACGTCTTGCACACTTGTAATTTGCTGAGTAGTTTATTAATGCTGTGGAACATATTTCTCTTAACTATGAAACAAACGATACAATTGCATTTTTTTGGCTGGCTATGACTGAAAAAAACACATGTGCAAAAAAATGATTATTTAATCTGCTGATCATTGGACTTCTTTTACTGGAAAGGTGAAGAATCACTTGCTCTAATACGGCTTAGTATGAAAAAGTGAACCTACTTTTACTTAAAAATGGTTGAAACATATGAAAGAACGTGACATTTTTACTCGCGGATCAAAAAAAGATTGTCCAAGAGCAATTGTAATGCTCTTTTCTTTTTTGTTCCTTTTCATCAAAACAAGCAATACAACGTCTTCCATGGGTTTTTTTAAACGCAACATAGACAAGAAATCGCATAACACGAAACATATGCACTACTTGTGTTACTGCCAAAAACAATTTTTGCAACATCTACTGTCTGAGTTTGACGCTCCTGTGTGCTCAGTCTTTCAACTTCAGCTTATAACGCAAAGATTTGATCCTTATGATTGCTTTGCTAGATGTAGTATCCAGAAAAAAACCCTCATCCTAAAGCTTCATTTAAGTTATTGTCTTAATTGTTTTCATCATCTGCTGTGTGTGTGTGTGTGTGTGTGTGTGTGTGTGTGTGTGTGTGTGTGAGTGGGTGTGTGTGTGTGTGTGCGTGCGTGCGGGCGGGCGTGCGTGCGTGCGTGTATGTGTGTGTGTGTGTGTGTGTGTGTGTGTGTGTGTGTGTGTGTGTGTGTGTGTGAAGTTGGATAAAAAGAAATAATTGAAATTGCATGTCGTTGTTATATCTTTTTGGGACAACTTACCCGAGTGTTCTTTCTTGATCTTGCTGTTGTGTTTCTGTTGCAAACACACAAACTGTAATTAAATCCTTGCTTGAACAGAAATATTACATACAATACTACATACACTTTATAAACGATATGTGTATGTTTATGTTTACCATTGAAAAGTGTGGGGGGGGGGGGGATTTGGGTCTGGGGATTGGTGTCTTTGACAACTGACAGTGGACAAAGGTGAGGGAGGTGATGATGAAAACACTCATTGGTGTGCGTTCCTGTTTACATGTATACATTGTCAAGAAAAGGCCCGGCCAGCAGGTAGGTTATGCACATTATGATATTGTTGGTGTGCAACAAACCTGTAACTCACGAGTAAATAAATAACATGATGACACAAACACAAACACACAAAAAGAGTATGACAACAAAATAATCAACAATGAAGCACAATTCAGGATTGAAGAGCAAGGTAAATGTAGTAAATGTAGGTTAATTAGGTTAGTTTTGCTGAACTTCCCTAACATGTATGTATTAGGTACAGGGACCTACATTATTAACAGGTGCGCATAATGCGATCAAGATACATCTTTAATAACAGACATTGTGTTTTCATCGTAGCAATAGGGCCCGATATTTAGACGAGACAAGTATAATGCCGACGAGTCGAAGACGAGTCGCGTTATAGGTATTCGAGTCTTAAATATCGGACCCTATTGCTACGATGAAAACACAATAGCGTTTATATACGGTTTTGAGACGAGCATTTGGCTCTGCCTTAGGCGCCAGGGTCGGTGTAACTTACACCTCTGACTTGTAGGTGAGGACAGTTGTCTAGAACAGCGCGGTGCATTTTCCTTGAATGAGGGTGCAGTGTTCGGTATAGAACTGAGGCGCGTCCGCCGCGACGGTGCCTGAGCTAAACATTGGCGGGTACTGCTCACAGCCCGGCACACGGCACTGTAAACATTCCCCCTCCCTTCACCTCTCTCGCCACCATTGGTCTCATAGCTATATAGCTATTCTGACATTAAATTATGTGTTAAAATCATGTTTTTGTCAGCAACAAGTACCAGAATGGTCCATGTCGTTGATTGCAGACGACGGTTCCCTTTCCGCATGAAGCCACGGAAATAACCGAACATTGAAAAACCCACGGACATTATCCAAGCGGAGCGCGGGCGGAGCCCGCGCGTAGCGAGGTAGTTTTTTTTTTCATCTCCCAGCACTGAAAATTTTTTTGCCAAGTGGTGTCTGTCTGGACATTGTTCTAGAATTCATCTTTTAGCACAATATTAGCGACACTGTTTGGACAATTCTATTAGAATTAGGCGTACAAACTGATTTTGTTTCGGGGAATCCTCTCAGAGGATCAGAATTTTCATATAATATCATCGGAAGCTGTTACAACGGGAAAATGTGAAACTTTTGTCACTTTTTAACATGGAATTTCATCTTTGAGCGTTTCAAGCGGACTTTAATAAAATAGTTATTTGCGAATTAAGCAGCGGAAGACACTCACCGGTTCAACATGTGTATGGTCATTAAACCTCAAAACATTTCAGTAAGTGGTTTAGACAAACACCTCGGACATGTGAGGGTGACTGGTTTGTAGCTGAAGAGTTTTTTTCTAAAGTGTGTTCTAAATACAAATGACGTACTGGTAATGATGTAATGAGTTGTTCTAATCTTGTTCTTGGAACTCTTGCTGTTCCAAGCTTGTTCTTAGCAAGTCTTGGTGACGAGAACAAAGACTATCAATGAAATCTTTAGAAATAACCTCTGACAACGACGACGATGACGACGACGACGACGATAACAACAACAACAACAAATGACATCGACGACGACGACAACAACAACAACAACAACAACAACAACAACAACAACAACAAAAACAACAACACGAGAACAACAACAATCACGACAACGAACATGACAACAACAACACCAACAACTACGACGACAACTACAACGACTGGGTTATGATGACATCACCAATGATTTAAAGGCCGTTAAAAAATCGTTAAATCCTATTTCTTCACTGATTCTTATGAAATTTTAAAGGTAGGTTTGTTGTCCCCAACTTATTTTCACTCCATACTTTTCCAGAAGAAAAACATAATTTTGGCAGTTAAAAACCGTTACATTTCAATTCTTCACCGATATTTATGAAATTTTGTGGGTAGGTTCGTTGTCCCCAACTGATTTTCACTCTATACTTTTCCAGAAGAAAGACATAATTTTGGCAGTTAAAAAACGTTAAATTTCAATTCTTCACCTATCTTTATGAAATTTAGTGGGTGGGTCCGTTGTCCCAAACTGAATTTTAAGACATACTTTTCCAGACAAAAAACCTTATTTTTGGCAGTTAAAAACCGTTAAATCTCAATTCTTCATCGATATTTATGAAATTTTGTGGGTAGGTTCGTTGTCCCCAAATGATTTTCACTCCATACTTTTCCAGAAGAAAAACATAATTTTGGCAGTTAAAAACCGTTACATTTAAATTTTCACCTATCTTTATGAAATTTAGTGGGTGGGTCCGTTGTCCCAAACTGAATTTCAAGACAAACTATTCCAGTCAAAAAAACTTATTTTTGGCAGTTAAAAACCGTTAAGTCTCAATTCTACACCGATATTTATGACATTTTGTGGGTAGGTTTGTTGTCAGATTTGACATGATGGCAGAATTGAAAGTGTGAGATATCCTGATGTTTCACAATTTATGCTGCATAATTCAGCCCCATAGGCGCTTGAATTTTAGGTGGAGTTGGGGTTTTTTTCAGCCCAAACCAGTAACCCCCACATGGTTTTCATGTCCCTTTCTGAGAGACTTCAAGAAGTTTCAATTTGACGTCATGATTAGCCTGCCGCATTAGCAAGTATGAAAACACGTCATCGATGACACATTTTAAGAGAGAGAGAGAGAGAGAGAGAGAGAGAGAGAGAGAGAGAGAGAGAGAGAGAGAGAGAGAGAGAGAGAGAGAGAGAGAGAGAGAGAGAGAATCATGTACACACAGATGGACGACTTCGCTTGGGGTATGTACTGCCCGGCAGTACACATCTACTTAATTTTATTACGGAGAAAACTCGAGATAACCGGAACGGTAAGCATTACGTCAATATGCTAGGAATCATATGACGTCATGACGTTGTCGTATCATGCTTGCCTACCCAGATTGTATGTTTGAAAGTCTGACTTCTGTTGGGAATTCGCGTGGTGAAGACTGCGGTAAATCTGTATAATTATGATAAGAGAGCAAGGATTGTCTCAGAAGAAACGACTAAATGTTTCAGACCGATAACTTCATTTCAACATTGCACTACACAATAGACGTTCTATGTGACAGGAGAGTTTGCTGATTTTGTGTTAAACATTGGAGAGATCGTCTGCTAGAATCAGAGATAGGTCGCTTCAGATTGCAGCTTCTGGAAATTTGCTTTTTTTTGTTGCCTGTTAAAGAACAGGATTTTACACGTAATGTATGTCGTGTACATTAAGCAACAACAAAAACACACACAAAGTAAATGGCATCGTCTGTCGAATTGTCACATAAACAAACCTGGCGAGGTATGCGTGTACTTTATACACGTGGAAGTAACCGGAACCATGCGTATTTGTTATTGTCAATATGCTTTTGGATATTGGCAAAATTGGCCGACTTCCGTAGCATTATGCTTTGATGATAGGAAAAGGGATGTGTGAGACCATCCAACCACAGCCCCCGAATTCCCCTACGTGCCCATCAGAATAGCTATATTAGGTTTTATTGTTTCTCTCTAAATCAAGTTGTGGAGACCACATAACGTGTTTTGGATCCTTAAAACAGCGCTGAAGACTTGTTTAAACTGTGTTAAAAGTAATTAGAAAAGTATACACCAGTTTGTGTTTTGATAATTTTTTTTATTCTCTTTATTTATATAGCGCCTTATCCGAAGTTCAAAGCGCTTTATGCCGTGTGAGATGGAATTTTTTTACACAATATATCACGCATTCACATCGACCAGCAAACCTCAAGCCTGTTAGGCGAATGTTCACCTTTCGCGGCCTTTTATTCCAAGTCACACGGGTATTTGATGGACATTTTTATCTATGCCTATACAATTTTGCCAGGAGAGACCCTTTTGTCAATCGTGGGATCTTTAACGTGCACACCCCAATATAGTGTACACGAAGGGACCTCGGTTTTTCGTCTCATCCGAAAGACTACCACTTGAACCCACCATCTAGGTTAGGAAAGGGGGGGAGAAAATAGCGGCCCGACCCAGGGTCGAACACGCAACCTCTCGATTCCGAGCGCAAGTGCGTTACCACTCGGCCACCCAGTCCTGCTCGAGACAATGAGAAAAAGAGATAGTTTTTTGCATCAAAAGCTGCAAAACATACAAAATAAGGCTTTTCGTGTCATTGCCAGTATTACAGGAGAATCAAAGAAATATCATGATATATTTCAATTGCTCATTACTAGAATTAATTATACTAAAATGACAAGATGAATACAAGCTAATGTTTTTGGGTGGTTTAACAATAAAGACCAATCGTTTTATGTGGGATTATTCGAGAACAAACACACCCGCACACGCACACGCACACGAACAAACATACAAACAAGCACACACAGATAAACACACACACATAAACACACTCACAAAGACACACACAAACAAACCCACACACACACATATACACACACAGACACAGACAAAGACACACACACACACACTCACACTCACACACAAACAAAGACACACACACACACACACAAAGACACACACACACTTACACACACACACACACACACACACACACACACACACACACACACACACACACACGCCTGAACAAAAATCACTGTCAGTCAGAAAGAAACATGTTTGCCCTTGAAGTATGATTGCCCCAAACTCTGTGTTTGAGAGACATTATACATTTATTTTATTATTGGGATTTTACAAAGTATAACAAGAAAGACACGTTGGTACATTATTAAAAGGGGGTTTAAAATATTGACAAAACACAGGTGACTCACTTGCCCACGGAAGGTTCCATTGTCGTCTCTTTAGCCAGACGACAACCACAACATTGCCGTTCACCAACAGCACCAACACAACACCCAGTCCCACAGCAACATACTTATACAACGCTGCTTCTCCACACTCGATCTGAACTTCAGATTCTGCAGCACCTGTGCGAAAGCATCCTGTTTTACAATATTTTTGTTTCACTTGTTTGCCAAAGTTGGGCTTTACCAATTCTGTTTTTTTTAAGCAGAGGTGACGTATTTCTTTTGCTTAATTTTAAAGAAATGAATAAGTTATAATGAAACCAAAAAGTGTAAACATTACATTGACCACTATGATGACATTATTGTGTTATACCTTTTGCCTGTTCATGCGAGTATTCCACCAACCTTACTGACAAGGAAAAAAGACAAGCAAGTCTGAATTCACTTGCCCTTCGAAATTTGAGTAATTCTGACAACCCAGGTAAAAACATGTCCAGAGTATTTGGAAACAATCCATTCTATTCCACTTTGTTTCGCTGGGTAAGGACCACAACTTTTCTAAATTCTTCTTTGTGCCGAATTGTTTTGCATGTTCCGGCACTTTGTTACGCATTTTTCCGATAAAGTATTTCGTTATTTTCCACAAACACGGTAGAATGTGGAAAAGGGATGGTCTCTTATAGTCTCTTATAGTTAGTAGTATTGACGGCGAGGTACCGACTCGCCGCCGCCTATCTCGCCGCCGCTTTGTAGTCGCCGACTTCACGGTCTACTTGCTTTCCAACTGTCAAAGGCGCCATCTTGCCCCCCCCCCCCCCCCCCCCCAAGCAGTGCCATCTCGCCCCCGTGTATTTCATGCGATGAATTTGACGTTTCTCGTACAAACAGATTATAAAAAAAATAACATGTTTACCTGAGTTTTACCTGAGTTTACCGTATCCCATGCGATGAAGTTTACTTTTGACGTTTCTCTTGCAAATCAGGTTAAAAAAAATTGACACGTTTACCTGAGTTTTTCTTGAGTTTTATGGGGTTTTTCTGTTCTGTGAAAGTCACTTCACAACCATGGCTCTCCGGGTCGCGACCACCAGTCGGGGAGGAAAATGTATTTTTTACAACCAGTTTAGAATTGACAACAAGATCGGAGAAAAAATGCATTGGAAATGCGTAAACAAAGGATGTTCGTCGCGATGTTCGACAACACATGACATGACGACCATGGTCAAGGTACACTTTCTCCCTGTTTGTATGTGTGTGTGTCTGCGAGCGTGTGTGCCTGCGAGCGTGCGTGTGTGGCAACGTCATAAACTGGCAAAGCCATACACTGTTTTTGTTCTGTACTGGATTGTGTGCGTACGTGTGTGTGTATGTGTGTGCGTGCGTGTGTATGTGCGTGCGTGTGACAGACGAATCGCCTCTCTTGCAAAACTCAAAATAATTGGCGGCGAGATGGGAAGCGGCGAGTTCGGAAGCGGCGAGATGGGAAGCGGCGAGTTCGGAAGCGGCGAATGGGGACGTCGCCGTATTGACTATTCATAACTAACACGTTGCGGAAAGAATAGGCAACAGCAGAACAATGTGAAACAAAGTATCCTACACAGCGACGCTTACAGGCAGTGTTATGATCTTTCTGGCTAGGGGAATACATGTACAATTTTCGTCCAAGGGCTGCCTGACCAAAATGCTTCAGTTATTTGTACAGCATCAGTCATGAAGACATTGACATTCTTTGCTTTGCTGAAGTTTGCCATGGTAGTTTTTTACATTTAGTCAAGTTTTGACTAAATGTTTTAACATAGAGGGGGAATCGAGCCGAGGGTCGTGGTGTATGTGTGTGTGTGTGTGTGTGTGTGTGTGTGTGTGTGTGTGTGTGTGTGTGTGTGTGTGTGTGTGTGTATGTCTGTCTGTCTGTGCGTGTGTGTGTGTAGAACGATTCAGACCAAACTACTGAACTGATCTTTATGACATTTGACATGAGAGTTCCTGGGAATGATATCCCCGGACATTTGTTTTCTTTTTTTCGATAAATACCATATCCGGCTTTTTGTAAAAGTTGAGGCGGCACTGTCACACCCTCATTTTTCAATCAAACTGATTGAATTTTTTGTAAAGCAATCTTCGACGAAGGCCGGACTTCGGTATTGCATTTCAGCTTGGTGGCTTAACAATTAATTAATGACTTGGTCATTAAAAATCTGAAAATTGTAATAAATTTGTTTTATATATGTGAACAGCTCAGATCATGAGTCAATAAAGTGTTACACAGATGGTCAAAATTAAAGTACAAGATATTGCACTGGAAGTGGAACTACACTGTTGCTTAGTGTCTGTATGAAGCTACAAGGTGAAAATAGAAAAAGAAAAACACGATTCTTGACTTTGATGGGCTTTTTCTGCTCGTAAGCACACATTCTTCTACTCATCCCAGCATGCCCCATTATTGAGTTTAAAACACCAATTAAATTTGTTTTGAATAAAACTCACAATTTTACAATAAGAATTTAGAGACCTGAATCAATTAGGTATAGTTTGACTTTTGCAAAACTAAGTAATTACACATTTAATTGAATCAGTCAGACAGACGGAGACATAGAGAGACAGACAGAGGGCAAACAGAAATCTGAGAAAGAAACCCCTTTAAAAATGTTACCATGTTTGAAATGAAACATCGCAAGGTGAAGCCATAATTCATCACCTTTCAGTATGACGTCATGAGCGTGTTCCACACTTGAAATGACGTGTTTTTATCATGTTGTCAGCTGCACGGAGCTTGGAAGTATAATTTCCATTCAACGATCCGAGTTTGTTAAGTTTTAGCCTATTTTCAACGTCAAACACCATGAAACTATATATATTTGGAATCAGAAAATGGTAAGGAATAGATAGAAGTTGTTTTTAAGTGTCTTTTTTCATAAATAAAGATAGTGGTTATTTATCGGTTTTCTTCATTTTTAAGCATAATTATCAATACAAAACAACAAAACTATATAGTTTTAGATACAGGACGCAATAGGGAATACACCAATATAAATGTTTTGTTTCAAATATTAGTTTTTAAAAATTTGAAAAAATGACATATTTCGAACAAACATTTCAATAACAAAACTTTAAGTGACCAAACTGAAATGCAATCCCATAATCCGGCCTAGATCTGAGATTGTGTGATAAGAAATTCGATCAAATTGATGAAAAACTGTAACTGTGAAAGTGCTGCCTCGACCTTTTGGCAAACGGTAAAATATGACGTCATCAAACTGTCCTATCAATAAACGGAACAACCTTCTATGAGAAAATCCAGTCAAAAATATCCATATCAAATTTCATTAAGATCCACTCCGTAGTTTTTGAGATATGATCTGCAGTGTGAAAAAACGCCCATAACGCCCAAAACGCAAACTCATTTGTCATGATTTGGTCGTGTTCTGCTGATACTATAATGTTTTTCTTTCCTAAAACACACTATAATAGTAGCCTTTCCCAATGTCTATGCTAAAACTGACTTGTCTGTGTTGTCAATGATTTTGCTATGTACAGTGTGAGAACACAATCTCACGCCCATAACGCTGTGACACGAAAACTCATTTGGTCGTGTTCTGCCGATACTGTAATGTTTTTCTTTCTTAAAACACACTATAATAGTAGCCCTTCCCAAATGCAATGCTAAAAATGACTGGTCTGTGTTGTCGATGATTTTCTGCGAGAATGCGATCTATCTGTTTGTCGCAAAGACTGTGTGACACGAAAGTTATGAGCGGAAGACAAATCTGCTGAGTGCAATTACGTTTCAGAAGATAGTTGGTTAAAACAGTTTATCACTCGGACACGCAAAGGAACACTATAACTTTATTATTCAGGCCATATTTGCTTTCCTTTGTCATGTATGAAAGTACTGGCCTTGGTTGAAGAAAGTGACCTGTCGCTGTGCAACAAATTTGTCGCCATTTTCCGCCGTGTTTTGTAAATAAAACGTGTTTACTACCCACACATACAAAACGATGCTGTTGGTTCTTTTTATTTTCTTATTGTTTGATTCATGCTTAGCAGTTTAGTATGCTTTGTTTTCTTCTCAATTCAATGGATGGCTATAAAATAAGCATTTAAATGTGAAGGTGTTAAAATTACCCATGATCTGAGCTGTTCACATATAAAACGATCCAAATTTACGTTCATCTTATTCTACATCATTTCCTGATTCCGAAAACATATACATATGTTATATTTGGATTAAAAACAAACTCTGAAAATTAAAAATATAAAAATTATGATCAAAATTAAATTTTCGAAATCGATTAAAAAACAATTTCATCTTATTCCTTGTCGGTTCCTGATTTCAAAAAAACCACATATAGATATGATATGTTTGGATTAAAAACACGCTCAGAAAGTTAAAACGAAGAGAGGTACAGAAAAGCGTGCTATGCAGCACAGCGAAACCACTACTGCGGTGAACAGGCTCGTCAGTTTCCCTCCGTTATGCACAAGCGGCGGACTACGGTCAATGTGAAAAAAATGCAGTGCGTTCAGTTTCATTTTGTGAGTTCCACAGCTTGACTAAATGTAGTAATTTCGCCTTACGCGACTTGTTCATTATTTGATATCGATCATAATTTGTAAGCGATTTCAAACCCATACTTACTGTCTTCCTTTCTTTTGTTTTCTTTTCTTTTTCCAAGCTATCAAAACCGACTGACGAAATAATGAGCGCGAGTCATTAGGGTTTTGCCTTTCTTGTTTTAGGCTTCTTGTTTAATTATGGTGCATTGGGTACCCTTAAAGTTCAAAAACACGGGAAAGCCGCGCCCATCGCGACTTACAAAAAAGCTGCATACTTGTACTATATGATTTTGCCTTGAAACCACATGAAGGCAACCTAAATGGCGGTAACGGGAGGATGCTTGTAATTCAACTCATAACCTGTTGTCACTCGCCTGCTCTGATTTCATTTGTGGACAGTATGCCGCCCGTCGATGCAGACACAATATTAACAGGTATTGTGCTTTCAGAGTAGCAACAGGGTCCGATATTCAGACGAGACAAGTATAATGCCGACGAGTCGAAGACGAGTCGCATTATACTTGTTCGAGTCTAAATATCGTACCCTATTGCTACGCTGAAAATACAATAGCGATTATATAGGCCTAGCTGTTCTGACCTTGATTTGTTGTTCCAAACTTACAAAATGACAGTGTTTGCGTCGATGCGTTGATCTCAGGTTTTGATAGCAGGCGCTGTTTCTCAAGCGCATTAGTTTTGCGCAGGCGCCACACCGAATTTGGAAAAAAAAACTCGATTTGACAACACAGCTGTTAAATAGCGTTTTATTAGTTCATTCGTATACAACACAAAGACGTTTGAGCTTTTTTAATTTTGAACAAGACTACTTATGAAGAAGACCAAAACACAACATCAACGGAAAACTAGAAACAACTGAAAAACTAGGATGCAACAAGGGGAGGAGAAGAGAACAGCTAATCCATACAACGCGAGCAGAGTCGGCACGAAGTTTTCAGTTTGGGTGAATGGCATTCATACTTGTCTCGTCATGAAGCGATTTTTCAACCTCAGTTATAAACGACTACATGAATGTTAGAGCCATGGGTTGTACATCAATACTTCAGAGGGGAAGTGGGGTATTTAGTGTGGAGTTACGAGATAAGAAAAGACGAATGCAAAAGTTTGTGTTAGTTGGCATCAATGCTCACACAGGCACACACAAATGGCTGTTCCATTTTACTCCCCTGTTTGTACATCTTTCGACTTTGGGCATTTTGTGGTGTTTAGGGACAGAAAATAATTGGTTTAGTCCTGTTTCATCGGGAAGTTAGCAGAAAAGGGTATGCTATCGACATTTGTAAAGCTGAAAAACATTTCCGAGAAGAATTTCAAGTTGTCAGTGTATGCTGTTGTCGATTGTTAACATCGTGTGGTACAAATAGGTAAACCGGAAACATGCGTCTTTGTTATTGCCAATATGCTTTTGGATATTGGCAAAAATGGCCGACTTCCGTAGCATTATGCTTTGATGATGATGTTGAGACCATCCAATCACAGCCCCCGAATTCCCCCACGTGTCCATCAGAATAGCTATATTGTAGTACAATACAGCCCTCAACATAAAATTAGAACATCATTCTTTTCTCTAAGTTATGTCATAGTACAACCCATAACATTTCATTTTGGAAATGTATGTTGTGCCTAAGGTATTTACGCAGAAAACAAAATATTTTCACAAATAATTATGAAGAAACTGCTTTGTCGTTGCAAGAGTAAGAATAAGAGTAAAGTAAAACATACTACAAAAGTCTATATTGTGTTTGTTTTCTGGTAGATGGATGTGTCCAAAAATCGACAATATGTATCCCCAAAATGTAAAAAAATACAACACGTCTATTTTGACCCATAGATAATCCAGATATCACTTATTGGGACACAAATCAAAATACTTTTTCTGAGTATGCTAAAACTTGATCAAGAACCTTGCATTATCAATTCAAAAGCTTGCCAAAGAACCACATTTTAATGTCCATGCCATATGACTGCCTTTAATCAAATGAATTTAAACAAACTCCATTCAGACAAAACTCATCTTGACAAAATATTCATCCGCTTGCAGGGAGACACAAGAGAATCACGCGTGTGTGTGTGTGTGTGTGTGTGTGTGTGTGTGTGTGTGTGTGTGTGTGTGTTTGTGTGTGTGTGCGTGTGCGTGCGTATGTGTGTTTGTGTGTGTGTGTGTGTGTGTGTATGTGTGTGTGTGTGTGTGTGTGTGTGTGTGTGTGTGTGTTGATGTCTGAAAACACTTTCAGATGAAGTCAAAAATACCTTGAAGACAGGGTGAGCAGCGGAAAGAAGCTGGACTCTGCATTGTGATTAGCCATTCTTCTTTAACCTTCGCCCGACCGGGTTATCGCCTACACTCGGAAGACATCGTGGGGCCGTGCGGACCCATGCTTCTCAAAGAAGGACACATATTCATACCCTTCCTTATATAGTGCATCGCCCAGCTATAGTCAAGGGTCAACCCGACGGGGTTGGGTTAGAGATGATGTTTTGCAGAAAGTTTATTCAATTTACAGCCGATGTCTGGTAACGAAAAATGGCTCCGTTGTACCGCTTTTGAGTGAGGAGCGTCTTTGTAACCTAACCCCTATTCTACCAAAAACGCAGTTTTGGCGCAGGGGGTATGTTACAAATAAACGTCGTATACTTTGTTTCGGCAAACAGACTTGTGTAAATAATACACTAAACACACGCTAATGCTTTATTCTATCAGGCAATCTACAAACAACATTCTTCCCATGGATACTTTTAGACATTAACCTGCAAGTACAACATCGCGTTGAGAAAATCAAATTATGTCATTCTTCCAAACGATAAGTGAAGATAATTCAGTCCCAGGTTAATATTGCAATCATACATACACACACAAGTCGATTTTTCTTATAGATGGACTAACTTGGCATCCATATTGGTTAGTTCCATTTGGCAGACACCAGCCATATGAAACAAAATTGAGTCAATGTGCATCAGCTTAAAAAAATAGAAAAAGATCGACTGGGGATAAAACCTGACATAAACACAGCCCTGGAAGAAGATAGTTTTGTCTTGCCAGATGTCATTTGATGCAGCATACGAAAGATGAAACTGTTATAAGGAAATACGAGTTTGTTTAAACGGATATTGTCGTTTTCTAATTTTTCACTTCCGGTTTTGCCTATTTGTCTAAAAAAAAGTATTTTTCATTTTATAAAACTCGCATTTAATATATATTGAATTTTTTTTAAACAAAAGTAATCTTTTATGAAGCTTTATGCATCTGATTATTAAAGGTAACCGTTTTAGACTTTTGACATGCAGTTTTGTTATGTACAAAATGTCTTTTTGCTCCCTACCCGCCTTGAAAACATGACCGAAAAAGATGTATATATCATCAGAAAGAGACTCATTCACTGCAATGAAGACCATTGAATGTGAAATTCTATGCTCAAAATGTAATTAGAGTAAATGATAAGTGATTGTAGCATTGGTTATATTTGGCATACCTGTTGTTCATTGCGTCAGCTTCAAATTTCAGAAAACGTTCATACATGTCTCAATGTCTTCATTTACTATGACAAAACAAGCTAAACTCCCCACAGCATGCCCCCAAAGGGTATGCAAGCAAATTACATTACACTAAAGTAAGCTAGGATATTTCTTTCTTCTTAATTTGCCTAGAAATGGACTTCTTATTAAGTGCAGCCCTCAGTCTGGGGGTAACGGTTGCTAAAAACATTATTTATTTTAAATTAATCCTAGACGTATCCCGGTTTCTTCAAAAAGTGCAAGTCTTCTGTTCGTAGTAGGCACTGCCATTGTTAAGTTAGTTACATTGTACGTTGAAGTGCAGGCAGGTTTCACGGTAATCAGACTCTTTGATGTGTGTAAACTTTGCCTTCAAATTACTTGCTTACTGTGTTGATTTTCATAATTTTTTCTGCTTGGCATGAGTAAGTATGGTATTTGCAATACAAAAAAATAAATAAAAGCTAAAATGTTTGTGTTTGAGCAATTATTTGAGCGAGTTTTTTTAAGCGAACGTGTGAATCCTGACAGACACCATTTCCTTCTGTCACATGACCCCATCTCAAAGTGTGATTCAAGCAGACATGAAAATAACACACACAACTTATGATAATGGGGTTATCAATTCAATTAATACGCAAGGTTAGTCTCTGACTAGATAAAATAGGGAAAAAATATCAAATGGGAGCATAAAACCGTTTCTGGAAAAATTTTCAATCGCCACCGAAAGTGTCTGTCAGTAAAAAAAAACACGTGCTTTGTTTGAAAAGCAAAGCCTAATTTTACACATCGCGTGCTTTTGTCTGTTATTCTTGCTTGTGAACATCATTTTATTGATGTTCTTCACTGGAAAGCAGGTGTATCATCAACAGTATCACAAAATCGCAAAGAATGAACATTTTTGTTGTGATCCGACCTGTGTCTGTAGACTGAATCACACGTTCGGCAAACTTCGTTTTTAACGGAAATAACCGAGCCTTTCATCGGAAACGACGTTTCAACCGCTTCATATCGTCTGCAGGAAGAAAAAGAGGAATGTGATACCCAGTGAGTAAAACATTTAATCGTTTTTAGTGCCTTTTGATCAAGTTTTGTTGCGTCTGTCAGCAACGTTCGTCAACCCAACGTTCGACACAGCGACGCACGCATACGGATTTGCAGCGTTTGCATTCGGAAAGTGAGGGATTTGTGAGTTCGTTTGCATAATTTCAATCGCTAGTAGGTTTTCCCTTCGTCTCCCATTGTTGTGTTTGCATGTTATTGGCATTTCATTGTGTAAATTGAAAGTTTGTGAGTAACAGTAGTACAATCTGTCGAACGTTGGCGACGCTGACAGACGGAAATATCGAACGTTGCCTTCAATGACAGAAGGGCTTGGCGATCGTACTTTCGATTCGTAGGAACACAATATGGAGACAGCAATGTGCGCTCGTTACCACAACGGTCATGAACTGGTGTAACACGAAATTTTTACTCCACGAAAAATTGACTCCGGAGTAAACTTCCAGTAAAAATCTTGTACGAAAAAAGAACTCCACAAGGAACTAAATTTTTACTCCCCAAATATTTACTCCCAGTAAACATCTCGTACGAGAAACTTAGCCTCAGGGCCTACTCCTTCGTTTATAATTCGCGCAATATCCCATTTACGTGCAATCCCGTTTTGCCGCCGTCCCATTTTGGCGACATTTCACAAGCAAAGCGTCATCTTACTACCGCATCCCATTTTGGCGCAATCCCGTTTCGCCGCTATCCCATTTTTTTATTTTTATTTTATTTTTACATTTAGTCAAGTTTTGACTAAATGTTTTAACGTAGAGGGGGAATCGAGACGAGGGTCGTGGTGTATGTGTGTGTGTGTCTGTCTGTGCGTGTGTGTGTGTGTAGAGCGATTCAGACCAAACTACTGGACCGATCTTTATGAAATTTGACATGAGAGTTCCTGGGAATAATATCCCCGGATTTTGTTTTGATTTTTTTCGATAAATACCTTTGATGACGTCATATCCGGCTTTTTGTAAAAGTTGAGGCGGCACTGTCACACCCTCATTTTTCAATCAAATTGATTGAAATTTTGGCCAAGCAATCTCTGACGAAGGCCGGACTTCGGTATTGCATTTCAATTTGGTGGCTTAAAAATTAATTAATAACTTTGGTCATTGAAAACCTGAAAATTGTAACAAAAAATTTTTTTTTTTTAAAACGATACAAATTTACGTTCATCTTATTTTTCATCATTTTCTGATTCCAAAAACATATAAATATGTTATATTTGGATTAAAAACAAGCTCTGAAAATTAAAAATATAAAAATTATTATTAAAACAAAATTTCCGAAATCGATTTAAAAACAATTTCATCTTATTCCTTGTGGGTTCCTGATTCCAAAAACATATAGATGTGATATGTTTGGATTAAAAACACGCTCAGAAAGTTAAAAAGAATAGAGATAAAGAAAAGCGTGCTATCCTTCTCAGCGCAACTACTACCCCGCTCTTCTTGTCAATTTCACTGCCTTTGCATCGAGCGGTGAACTGACGATGTAAAAATGCAGTGAGTTCAGTTTCATTCTGTTAGTTCGACAGCTTGACTAAATATTGTACATGAACAAAGTATACAAACCAGATGATCCAGCGACGTCCTTCCCAATTTATGTCCAATGGACGTCTACCCACAACACGCCACTGGATGCCGCGTGGTCAGCCAACCATGTGGTGCCAGTCGTGAAAACCAGGTTCTTTGTCCCACAGTGAGACATTCAAGTTGGGGACTTTGTGACCGCTGACTTTGTCAGCATGGATGGAAAGGTGGAGAGATACAGGGCGGTGATCATCCCCAAGTCAACCCATTTCCCCGATGGGCCAGATCGAGAGGAGATCTGTGTGAAGTGTTTGCGCGCAAAAGACAATGGGAGATACTATGTCTTTCCTAATGTTGATGACATTTCATGCTTGCCAATGGCTCAGATAAAAAAAATCCCACCAACCAACCATGAACAACAGGGGGGATTACTTTTTTTGACATGTGACCAATTATCATTTGAGCGTTCACAGTGTTACCTGAGAATAGCACACCCCCTTGAATGGGAACCAAAGAAAAAGCGTTGTATATATGCATTTTTGAATGCTTTTCTAAAGTCATAAGTTCATTTGTGAAAAAAAAATTTTTAGGGATTGTTTTGCTGAATGCATGCAGTTAAGAAATTGACCCCATTTTCAAATTTAGGGGGTAGGGTTGCCCCATAGCCCACGTATGTCTGTGTGACTGTGTCAAATATCAATCTACTTTGCGTAAAAGATGTATAGATGTTTGTTTTTCGATTTTAGAATGATTTCTTAAGCTGGCTAGGACTTCTGAGGTCTACAGGAAACGATAAAGATAAAAATTTACAAAATATAAGTAGCGTCCTTTATCTTACCATTGTTCTGATCAATGATGTCCCTTTATTTGCAAGTTAACCATTTTTCTTAATGTGTTCATGGAGCATGTTGAAAATTATTATCAATGGTTTCTTTAAACAGCACCTTTGAGCAGTTATTATGCACTGAAGTTGTAAAAGCATGTTTTTGGGTTTTTGAGGATATAGCGTCTTTGAACGCCAATCATCTTGGAAATACGAATGTTCATATATATTGTTTCACTGTTTTGGATAGATAAAAAGTTGAACTCTTGGTGCAAACTGTTTTTTGGCCCCTGTTTGACTATTTATTATTTTGGAATATTGTGTGTGAGGGGGAAACTGCAATCCTCAATATCATGAAACGTGCCTGTATGCATTTGAAATTGCCGAAAACGCTGGATAAAAGTTATGTTGGATTAAATCGAAACCTACCCTTTACTGTAAATTACGTCCTATGATTAGGGGGTATAGTTAAAGATTAAGGCATATGAACTCTCCTTTGCCACTTATCTCATCAACAAATATACATATCCCGCGTAGGTAAGCCATTGGAAATAAAAACCAGGAACTCTCATAACGGTGTCACATTAGCATTTTATTCAACTTCCGGTTATCTACTGGCTGATGCGCTATTTTCAGCTGTTCACACGTTATTTCAGGAAAAGCCTTTTCCAACAAAAGTGCATAATTTATTATGATTATGAAAAAAAAGTACATTTTGTTTTTGAATCTTATGTAATGCATCGTCAATTCATTTAGGTTTGAATTTGCCGAAAATGTTATTGTCAGGGTTTTATGTATCTGAAATGTTGTTGCATAGTGTTCGTAGAACGTGTAAGACATCATTGTACGCTCAAAAGTAAATGTTTTACTGATCACAAAAAAGTTTAAGAATGCTTTAACAGCAATAAGGTACCGTATATATATGATTGCAAACAATGATTGAGTTATACTTCCGGTTTCTTGAGTCTTCCTATCTTTTTTCGATTTTTTTCTAAGACTGGCACTTAGTAAAGGCGTGTTTTCAAAGAAATTCAAAATAATGTAATCCCTGTATCATACTGACGTGTTTGTCTTTTTATTCGGCATCAAAAGATATTCATTTCATGTGGCAGAAAATCCTAGTGTACGCGATACGCTCGTTACTGTGACCCTACCCTGCAAAATCACACGTCAACACAGGAGTTGGTAGCTTTAAGTGCTTGTATACACCAATGGTTTTCACCAAGTGCAATTTTTTTATCATTAATAAAGAAATAAACATATTTTGTACATCATTACAACATCCAATTTGACTTTGAGAAAATGTTATTTCCGTCCTTCGCTTTTCTAAGCAGTCAAAAGAGACATACGTTTCAGCAGAATTAGGTCGTGTCAATGGATGTCCGTGGACTTAGTAATTTTCCAATGATGTTTCGTTGAACATTTTGTAACACGAGCGGATATCACATGTAACAGGTTAATCACACTTTTTACATGAAGAAACGGAGACGGATATCTGAAACGATATGTACATGCGTAAGATGTGGTTGGGTGAGTGTGAGTGTGTTTGTGTGTGTGTTTGTGTGTGTGTGTGTGTGTGTGTGTGTGTGTGTGTGTGTGTGTGTGTGTGTGTGTGTGTGTGTGTTTTGGGGGGTCCCTCTCTCTCGCTTTCTCTTTCTTATTGCTGTTGGAGACAAACCAGACTTATCTTTGAATGTTTTAGATCTAACATAGTTTGGATTCAGCTTAAAGGCTCAATGCTTCTATTGAAAAGAAGGCGCACCTTGTAAGATCGGGGCAGGCTTGTACGTGAAATAAGAACATCCCTCCACTCTGTCACATACCAAAGAAACAAATAGTCTAAATGCTACCTGTGTACAGTAGTAATTATTTTGATGAATGAAGTGTTTAAATGCAACAAGTAACATTTGAAATGTAGTCACAATAACAATAAAACTCACCGCAAAAAGCAGCCAGAGTGCTGTGTTTTGGCATGAGACAAATTGAAGGAATGGTCTTACCCCAAATAAAAGCCTGGTCAGATCTAAGATTATAAGCCAAACTGTTTTGATGAGATCATTAGTGTGCCTTGTAAGACGGTAAATTGTACTATTTCATGGCTGGGTTTTTTCGGAGATGAGTGATCTAAAAGAAGTAGACTTTTGGCGTCTTTGGTGTTGGTTTCTTCTCTGTTGTTCTAAGAACGTGTGTCTGATGACACGCCCCTTCAGCTCCGACCCTTCCTAATTATGTATACTCGTGTAAATATGCCACAGAAAAACCATAAAAACTGTCATCACTCACAGTATTATTTTTAGACTCGCTATCCACTGATTTCCAAAGAACTGCTTCTGCACACACTGACTGCATGACGATTGTGAAATAACTTGATTCACACCTTTGTGTGTATATTATACATTTTAAACCTTCACGTCAACTTAATACTTACAAAGGAACAAACCTGGGGGAACATCAAAATAAACTGGCTGTGGTGTGATAATAGCGTTGAAACACGTCACAACTTGAATCATTTGTCATTTTATCTAACTTAAATAACAATTAAGGTACCTCTGATGATTTGCATTCGGCATGTGTGCTTCCAATAATCACATTGCTGAACAGAAGAAAGGAGTAAAAGAATGAGGGACAATTGTATTCGTCCCAAAGAATTTCCCCTAATAACTCACAATCCAAACATTAGGTGTTTTTGTGGATAAAATGCCGACAACCATTGCTAAAATATTGATTTCCCGAGATGAACTTTTAGCAGACCTTCCATAGCACCAGTGCAGTCAAGATTAAGAAGGTGTGTATGTTTGTGACGTCACATGTACACGTGCAAATTATAGCGGAAGGGCCTCCTAAATATGGACTGGGTCCTAATATGGACCACCTTTCGTTCTGACAAACTAATGGTACCAGAGCGCTCAGAACAGTGTTATTCGCTGAATGCATCCTCTCTTGATAACTTGCACATGTCGAAAAAGTTGTGGACGCACAAAACCGTTAGGTTTTTTCTCCCTTTTGTTTTTTTTCACACTTTTAGCTTCGTTCACTCTAAATCTGACGCTTAAAATGGACCAATTTCTCTCCAAAGACAAAGCTATAAACACACAACAATTGCATTATAGGACAGCTAAGGCTGTATTCGCTACACTTTAGCAGTGTTGGCCCCGAGTTTCTGTCACAAACAAAAAATTATAGCAAAAACTCGAACTATGGACCACCTTCAACAAATAGAAGAAAAGAAAAGATAAAGGGCGGTTTCAGTCATTCTCAAGAAGCTTGCTGAAAATGACCTATAACTAGCCCTCGAGATTTAAAAAAATTACACTTTTTTTTAATTTTATTTTTTAATTTTTTTAATTTTTTTTTTTTTTTTTTTTTACCTCAGTTGCATGCAAGGCTGCTTCAACCCATCTTTTTTGCCTCTTTCGTCTTTTAAAAAAAAAAAAATTTTTTTGGCGATGAGCATATCCTTCTTCATTGGTCTTTTTTTTTTTAATGAAATTTTAATATGATGGACAATTTTTTTCATTACAGTTACTCTATCGTTACAGCTAATTCATTCACCTTTGCTATGTCTAGTAGTTTGTGCGTTTGTTTGCGTGTATGTGCGTGTGTGTGTGTGTGTGTGTGTGTGTGTGTGCGTGTGTGTGTGTGTGTGTGTTGTTGTTGTTCCCATAATTCTGTTAAATAATACCATTTTCAGCGGGACAATACATAACAAGTTAATTAATCCAACGCTCGATAGACAAAAGGCGAGAATTTACAAATTACCAATTACAGTACTAGTTTTCAGCACAGCATCATCAATCAATCAATCAATCAATGAGGCTTATATCGCGCATATTCCGTGGGTACAGTTCTAGGCGCTCTGCAGTGATGCCGTGTGAGATGAAATTTTATACGGCCAGTAATTGCAGTCATTTCGGCGCATATTTACCTTTCACGGCCTATTATTCCAAGTCACACGGGTATAGGTAGACAATTATTAACTGTGCCTAAGCAATTTTGCCAGGAAAGACCCTTTTGTCAATCGTGGGATCTTTAACGTGCACACCCAATGTAGTGTACACGGGGGGAGAGTTCGGACACCGAAGAGAGTCTGCACACAAAGTTGACTCTGAAATAAATTTCCGCCGAACCTGGGATCGAACTCACGCTGACAGCGGCCAACTGAATACAAATCCAGCGCGCTACCAACTGAGCTATATCCCCGCCCATACAGCGCATATATACATAACTTTACATTAACAGCACTATACTATATTCTTATACACAGTTCAATTTTACTAGAAATTTCGAAGTCGAGCTTGGTTCTGAAATAAGACCTTCATGTTAGTTTTTGGATTTCCGTACTTAAACTGGCTTATGCACATTTTCGATATCAATATAAGGTGATTAATTATGAAGGTTTTCTCTCTGGGGATATCACGTGTGAAATACCCAACAAGAGCCTCTTCGCAGCTTAACTTTATATTTTTGCCTGTACATTTAAATATGTACCCTTGACATTCCTGCCATATGGGTTGCACTGCTCTACACTGCCAAAAAAAGTGCTCGATGAAGTCGGTTTCGTTACAATACTGACAAAGATTTGTTTGACGAATTCCCATCTTATGTAGCAAAATATTGGTGGGATATATATTGTGTAAAATGTTCCAATGCAATAGACGAAGACGGGTTTCTGTCGAGCATTCGTTAGCTAATTTCCAGTGTTTATCTTCTAATGTAATATTTAATTTGTTCGACCAAAATCCAGCTGAGCTTGGCTCCTTTATCTCATAATTTAACATCTTTAGGCGAATTTGGCGTGGAGATAATTGTATAAATGGCATATGATCAGAACGGGTCTGACCAGTATCACGCAATAATAGAGCTTTAATGGCAGGCTGTATTGCATTATATTCAAATAGGCGAGACTGTTTATATCCAGTTCGTTCACATATTTCTTCAAAAGAGCACATGTCGTTATCGTTAAAAACATCTTTAACAACGCATATTTTAGCCTTTATCCAGTCATTCATGTATAGCGTTTGCTTCCTGTACCTTATATTTGTATTATTCCATAAGGTTTGATTGCGTACACTTATCTTTTGTTCATTACTGCTTATTTCTTTGATCTTGTGTTTATTGTTTAGCCAGGTGATAAAAGCTTGTTTCCAGAAATATTGCTTTATGGCACCTAGTCCTTTAAAATTTTCTGCACTCACATTTGAGCGCAGACAGCATAAGCGTTCGCCCAGATTTAAAAAGGATGCTAATGGAATCTGTTGCCACTTTGCGTTACTTCCGTCCAGCAGCCTCATAATCCATGAAATCAGAAATGATGTTTGTACATCTTTGACATTAATCATTTTCAGACCTCCAAGATTTGTCTCTTGGCACATTACTTTTCTATTAACTTTTTCATAAGCTCTTTTGTTTGAATATTTTTTCTTCCAGATAAATCAGAATAGAGATGAATTTAGCTTATTGAGGAAGTTTTCTGTGGCACATAGAGATTGCAGTACGTAAGTAAACTGTGACAACATTAATGTTTTGACTATACAAATTTTCCCCATTATACTTAGGTTCCTTTTCGACCATGTTGCTAGTAATAAATTTACTTTATGTAGTTTAGGTTCCCAGTTTTCTTCTAGGTTGGAGGCTGGGACAGAGTTGTTGAAATGAATTCCTAAGATTTTGATTTGTTTTTTTCCAAATAATATTACATGGTCGGTCAGCAGACAAAAATTATACTTCTTTACGTAAAAGTTGATCATTTCAATAATTTTCTCTCTGTTTTTGATTTGTTTTAAACAGTTTCCTCTTGTGTTTCAAATACAGTTCTCGTCGAATCCAAACCTGTAAATCTGAAGCATATTTCAATTAGGCTGACTTGCATGGTAAGTTGCAGGTTGTATCCTGTTATTTTGAAGAAAACAGGGCTTTTAACAGTGATTCTCGAAGGTCTCATCACTGGTCCATATTAAGTGCCCAGGCCCCTAATATGGACCAGTTGTGATTTTTTTCTGTATTTTATTTTTAGCAAATGACTGTAAAAGCTAGTTCTCTCTAATTAGTCTTCAAGATTTACGAAAGAGAGAACAACTACCAAACACAAAATGAAACAGCTTTGCAAAAAAACAAGCTAGTTAGCAGCGTGAAACAAAAAGTGGTCCATATTAGGGGCCCTTCCCCTATTAGGATGCACCATAACATGTTTTACTTACTTCCGATTAAAACTTGTAGTTGTATTTTATGTCTTGCATATTTTCAAATGATTTAAATGAAACACCCAAATAGCTGCGACTTTGCTGGTATCCATATTTTAAAGAAACAAAAATACGTCATCACTACATAAATACGAACACCGTGACGTCATTTTAATTGACGTCAAAATCTGTATGATTACCTTACCTTTCCAATGATATGCCGTTAAAGAATGTCAGATAAACGGTTCAACTTCTATGCCCGCTTAATGAACCCAACCCTCTAAACGGGAATAGTAAGCACAAAGAAGGAAAATACGCACACAAAACCACGTTTTTCTCAAAAGCGGTATAACGAAAAGCCCCAAGACTCTAGATTTAGAATACTATCGTTAAAATCTGTCAAAAAAGTGTGGTAGCAACCCCAACCCCGTCGGGTTGACCCAAGTGGTCACTGGCCGACAGACTAATAGTACACTCTTTGACTGCAATTTATGTTCCTTATATAGTCAAACGCATCTTTTTTTTAATTTCCATTATGAGGTAAAAGGTGGTGTAAAGCTGTGGAAAAACCCAGGAAACCGTTGTGTAAATACCTGAGGATGCGCTTTGAAGTCCTAAAACGTTGTGTAAATATCTGAGCATGCGCACTCGTGGTGAAAACTTGTCAAAATTCACTGTACGTCTAATTTTAGCTGCGCACGAATCTTCCAACGCTTGGCTTGGAAACAACAATGGCGCTCCAAGGAAAAGGAGATTTTTCACCGTTTCGAAACAAAATCTCCAGTCCTGTAACATTGGAATAATGTCATATCACCTATATTTATCATCACGGATCTGGAAAGGACATTGCTTAAATTGCGTCTACGTACAACTATAATTCACCTGAGCAATGAAAGCTTGCACGCTGTGACATTTCTGTTGGCTGCAGAGTGTTTCTGCTTGTGAGATCTAAAAGCGACAAGCAATAATGATTGTGAACGTTAAACAATGAGCGATTACGACAATTCCTACAACAGACATGTAGTTTCTGTAGCCTTATGAGTATATGCTGCAAGAACATTTCTTTTTATTTTACGCCAGGCCACCGTAAACTATCTCTAGAACGTTGTGAACGACAGCACACTGAAATGTCGCGCGACACACATTTGCCAGCAGACCGACTTTGGAACTCATGACGTCAAATGTTCAAAACAAATTGCAACATTTGTTTCCAAAATACGTCATGTCTGGCCGATGTTTTGATTCTCCAGAGTGTTGCAGTCTTGCAAGAGTAAACAAAATCTTCTTGTTTGTTTTGTTCTCCAGAGTATGGCAATCCGTTTGTAAAGAAATTACGTTTTTTCCTGTTGATCTAAATAATGAATTATTTAACTAAATAATGCATTATATAGCTAAATAATGCATTTTTTTAGCTAAATAATTCATTATTTACACAAAAGTAAAAAGTGTGATTGTTGTAATTAAATAAATCTTTTATTTACTAAACAATTCATTATTTAATAAAAAAATCCATTATTTACTATATAATGCATTCTATATTATAGAATGCATTCTATATTATAGAATGCATTCTATATTATAGAATGCATTCTATATTATAGAATGCATTCTATAGTATAGAATGCATTCTATAATACAGAATAATAGAATGCATTCTATATTATAGAATGCATGATATAGTATAGAATGCATTCTATAATATAGAATGAATTCTATATTATAGAATGCATTCTATAGTATAGAATGCATTCTATATTATAGAATGCATTCTATAATATAGAATGCATTCTATACTATAGAATGCATTCTATACTATATAATGCATTCTATTACGAAACTACTACAGGACAGCTCCGCATGGCTCGGTCAGTAAAAGAGGGATTTTTGGCAAATATCTGTACAATTTCTTGTTGAAATCGGCTCCCGACACATTTCAAACAACTAATACATCTGAATTTACCTGTTAGTACCTGTTAGATGCAAGAATATTGACAAAAGAAATTAATAATCATTTACATGTTTTTTTATCGAGTACCTTCGTCTTCCAAACCTGGCCGCCATTTGTAACGGGTGGATTTCTCTTCACTTCAAGTTCAACTACAGTATAACCACTAAAGTGTATAAGGTAGGTGAACGTAATTCGGTCTTATTTCATCAGTATGTTGTTGAAGATCGATAACAGATGTTTGTTTAGTCAACTGTCAGTAGCTATAGGAGAAGTTTGTGAATCGGAATCTGACTCACACTGCAGTACTCGTCACGTGCTTGACGGCTTTTTGCTCTTCATCGGCAATGTTCATCTCACCAGAGCCATAGATCACAAACTCCATACTGTCTTTACTGACTAACTCCCTCCCGTCTACGTATTTTGGACCCCGTATTCCACTCATGTAGTCGAATTCGTGAGTACAAATTATGCTGTGACGCAGAAATTTGGTTCATTGCAAAAAATCATTTTTTCTTGTCCAAGGGCAAGGGACGTAACCACTCGGAGCGTTTTGGGGTAAAATCTATCGGATTCCCCGAAGTCTCTCTCTCTCTCTCTCTCTCTCTCTCTCTCTCTCTCTCTCTCTCTCTCTCTCTCTCTCTCTCTCTGAGTCTCTCTCTCTCTCTCTCTCTCTTTACAATATTATTATTAGGTGTTACTGTTGATCAAGAAATAAATTGGCAAACTCATTTGACTTTGAGTGATAAAAATTAGTATTTTAGAATTTGTATTTATCCTACAAACTGAGATGAAAAAATCTAACTAATTAAATTAAATTGGCAAACTCACTTGAGTAAAATTTGCAAATTAGTATTTGTAAGAATTTGTATTTATCCTTCAAAACTGAATTTTCATAAACACGTGTATTTCACTCTTTGAACCACTTCTGCTTACAGTTTTTACAACCACAGGGGAACATTATGGACACAGGTGCAACAAACCTAGATGCAGATTTGATTATCGACGCTGTGGCAACATGTGTGCAGCGGGTTTTGGAGTCTCCTGATAATGAAGAGCATCTTCAACTTCTAGCAGTCCAAGAAGTATGTGGTCAAAAAAGAATGACTTTCTTTACCTGGCATATTGATTTTATATGCATGTCAACTGAGCTTGATCAAAACAAAAGTCATAGTCATGAATTATATCAAATCGTTTGTCTTTTGTCCAGGATATTTTGACCTGGGGACAGGTTGACAATTGGTAAGAGGGACAAGCTGACCAGTGCCAGTGGTAACCAGGCCAACCCCCTCCTAGTTATCTGCTTATAATTCAGCTGTGGACAATTGAACGCAGGACAGCCAACCATAGCTGCTAGATCGTAATTCTTCTACTGTGCAGAAAATGTTGTTAAAAATTGTCCAGTCGCAGTTCTACGACTATGACACATTGATAGGCTACTATTTCACACTTGGAGGTTTTGTTCCACTCTCGTCCAAAATATGGAAGGTTAAAGCTGATTGTCATAATTTTCACGAGTTTTACGAATACGAATACTTTATTATCTCATACAGAGAAATTTCAGTGTGGTGCACATTAAAAGACAAAACAAATAATAAGACACCTGGTATCAGTGGTAAATAAATCTCATGTTCCCCATGCAATAACTCGAGGTGGTGAATGGGTTTGAGCTTTCATGTGAAACGTGGATTGTCAAAGTAAAAGCCAATCAGGCTGATTGTTTGATGTGTGGAACCATCGTGGCTTTGGATTTGTGTTTCCGAGGACAACGATTGTAAGCATTACCCCCCGCGGGTTAGGGGGAGTCCCATATATACTGTTCAAAAAAAGAAACGCATAGTTGCTACTTGCCAAATTTGTTTTATTTTTCGAAAAAATTAACAGAAAATCCAATATTTAGATTATTTGTTTGAAATTTGGTATGGACACAGTTGAATGCACACACAGTTCATTTGCATCTTCAAATCAATCAGTCAATCAATACGATTGGGTGCCGAGGCTGTCAAGTCAGTAGGGGGTGTGACTGCCTTGAGCAGCAACAACTGCCCGGCACCTTCTGGGCATGGACTGGATCAGATGCCGGATATCTTGCTGTGGGATGGTGTCCCACTCCTCCTGAAGTGCCTGCAATAGATCGCGGTGATTTGCCGGCGCTTCTTCTCGCCTGCGCACACGTCTGTCCAATTCATCCCAGAGGTGTTCTATCGGGTTCATGTCTGGCGACATGGATGGCCAGGGAAGCACCTGGACATGGTGGTCGGTGAGGAACTGGGTGGTGAGTCGTGCTGTGTGCGGGCGAGCGTTGTCCTGCTGGAATATGGCATCCTGGTCAGCCAGAAGAGGAAGGGCGTGTGGGCGCAGAATTTCCTCCACGTATCGCTGGGCAGTTATGCGCCCTTGGACGTGCACCAGGGTGCTCCTTCCAGCGGTATTGATCGCCCCCCACACCATGACGCCTCCACCACCATGAACGGGTGCCTCATCCACACAGTTGGGCGCGTAACGTTCGTTTACTCTCCGGTAGACCCTCCTCCGACCATCATGTCGCTGGAGCAGGAAGTAGGACTCGTCGCTGAACCACACGTGTCTCCAGTGATTCCGGACGGTCCAGCGAAGGTGCTGGTTGCCCCACTGCACTCGGTTCTGGCGATGGCGGCGGGTGAGGACAGCTCCTCTGTGAGGTCTGCGAGCTCTCAAACCAGCTTCATGCAGGCGGTTCCGCACGGTCTGGTCCGATAATCGGTGTGGCCCGGGGAGAGCCTGGACAGAAGATGAGGCCGACAGGAAACGATCCCGGAGGTGGCGGAGCCGTATGAAGCGGTCGTGAGCAGCAGTTGTCGCCCTTAGTCTTCCCGCTCGTGGCAAGTCAGCAACGGAGCCAGTGCTAGTGGCTTGAAACCTGACCCACAGTCTACTGATGGTGCTCTGGGACACGTGGAAGTGCCTGGCGATTGCACTTTGACTTTGGCCTGCTTGTAAACGACCCAATGCAATTTGGCGGTCTTCTCTGCTCAATCGGGCCATCTTTCGTCGCTGAATTGTCGTCTGATTTCTTTGTGGCGAACAATCCGCTTTTATGGGTTTTGGAAGACATGGTGAGAGCTCAATATTCCCCGAGTTTCACGAGATTACACTGAAGCATGACGAGTGGTCATGCCAAATGAGCAATTTTGACATTGTAGCCACTGATAACGCATGCGTCACGTGCAGAGCTCACTTGTGGCAATGGACGAAAGGTCGACGACCAGATAAACATTTTCTGCAGTTTGGTGGATATCCTTGTAGCCATATAACTAAATTAACCAAATATTACAAGCTATGCGTTTCTTTTTTTGAACAGTATATATTGGTTGGGACGAGAAAGAATTTACTCGATGCTCCCCAGCATGTCGTAAGAGGCGACTAACGGATTCTGTTTCTACTTTTACCCTTGTTAAGTGTTTCTTGTATAGAATATAGTCAATTTTTGTAAAGATTTTAGTCAAGCAGTATGTAAGAAATGTTAAGTCCTTTGTACTGGAAACTTGCATTCTCCCAGTAAGGTAATATATTGTACTACATTGCAAGCCCCTGGAGCAAATTTTTGATTAGTGCTTTTGTGAACAAGAAACAATTGACAAGTGGCTCTATCCCATCTCCCCCCTTCCCCCGTCGCGATATAACCTTCGTGGTTGAAAACGACGTTAAACACCAAATAAAGAAAGAAAAGAATTGTAAGCATTCACTCTCAAAGATCCAATCAATGTTGATAATTACCGCGGCGACTCATGGTCAATTTGCAACTTATCTCTGTAATCGCAAAATCCACAACGAAAAGTCATAAACACTTAAAAGAAAAGAAATATGCTCAACACTTACTGAATTCACAGGTATGATGGCAGCTCTGTACATTTTCAGACTGGAAGAAAAGCGTCAACAAGCTACGTTTGACGTCACATACAAGTTTAACGTGTTATCTCGTGCTACTGTGACGATGCTTTGTGGCCCGGAGTTGGATTCTAAAAATTCGTCTCCCTGTGGGTTATTGTGCATTTTGTTGCACAACCAAAATGATGACAAAAACGATGTTTGGTGGCTTGTTTTCAGACCAGCACTTTGTTGTTGGTTCTCAGGGAGCATATCGCCTTTTGTCTCATATTTATTAAGGGCGGGGATATAGCTCAGTTGGTAGCGCGCTGGATTTGTATTCAGTTGGCCGCTGTCAGCGTGAGTTCGATCCCAGGTTCGGCGGAAATTTATTTCAGAGTCAACTTTGTGTGCAGACTCTCTTCGGTGTCCGAACCCTCCCCCCGTGTACACTACATTGGGTGTGCACGTTAAAGATCCCACGATTGACAAAAGGGTCTTTCCTGGCAAAATTGCTTAGGCACAGTTAATAATTGTCTACCTATACCCGTGTGACTTGGAATAATAGGCCGTGAAAGGTAAATATGCGCCGAAATGGCTGCAATCTACTGGCCGTATAAAATTTCATCTCACACGGCATCACTGCAGAGCGCCTAGAACTGTACCCACGGAATATGCGCGATATAAGCGTCATTGATTGATTGATTAACCGCGGCCTTCGGCCTTGGTCGATAAAGATGAAACAAAAGACGATATGGTCCATTTGGACCAACAAAAAAGCTGGTCTGTCAACAAGCCACCAAACATCTTATAATGTTCAATTGTCAGATTATTGTCGGCTGTATGAGCCTATAAGCTACGCTTACTGGTTCAAGTCATGTACTGATGTAACCAATGGTTTTTTGTTTTAGAGGCTTTTCCCTTCAATCTTCATAAATTAATGTTTAACAATCTTGTTTTCTCCAGCAACCAGCAGTTCCTCTTCATGGAGCCGAAGGCCAAACCAGTTACCGACCAGTTGGCAGAATGAAAAAGGACATCGATATGGACTTTGTATGTGACCTGCTTTTTCAGCTGCACATGCCTTTGCAGCTCTGTGTCAAGTTAGTCGACCAACTCTCCACAAACGCCTAAGAGATGAAGGTATCTTTTTTTCATCATTATCAATGTGTGTGATTGATCATGCGTTTGCTCCCCCATTATTAATATTATTATGTTTATTTATTTTTGTCATTTGTCCGATTGGTTTAGTACTTTTGTTTCAAACAGGACACACCCGAAAAAGAAAAAAACAAACTAAATAGCAATCAAACGTCAGCACTTTTACTTTGATTGGCACACAAACTGCATGATTTCCTGACAGAGCTTTTTGCTTGACAGGTTGAACTAAACAGTTTGCCAGTTTCTCAGTGTCAGCCATAAATAGTTAACCTTATTAAAAGACCGTGAATTTCCTGCTGTACCGACACCATCTACAAGTTAGTGATGAAACTTTACTTTCCGTGATTGTGGAGGTTTGTGGCGACATTCAAAGCAAATTAAAGCAGACGCGAGACTTAGTCAGTTGGAGTTGTCTTCCATACTCCTTACTTTAGTGTGCTGTAGACGGGTGTACACAAACGGCTCATACCGCAAACGGTTTGGAAAACGCAAGATCTGCACTGTTTGAAGATTTATATCTTGACTTACTTGACTTATTCCTGTAGACTCCCTGTGGAGCATAGGGCCGCAACAACTCCTCGCCAACGCACTCGGTTCTGGGCAGCTCCTTTCAGTCGGGGCCATGTCGTGCCAGCTGCCGAAGATTTATACCAGGAAAGGAAAATTATCAAATAACGTGCTGTCCGAAGGAATGGAGTTCTTGATAGGACATTTGACCACCATGTGGTTATGTGAATCGGACACTTGAGCCTTTTAATCGGTCTATGTGTAATGTCCGATGCCTAACGACATCCCTGCAATTACACATTAACATGCTTCCATTTGAAACTTCAAGGTCATCGTGGATTGGCGCCCGACGAAAGCTAATTGAAGCCCGACGGAGCGAAGCGACAGAGGGCTTCAATTAGATTTTGGGAGGGTGTTAAATGTTATTGTAATTAAATCTGACGACGATCTCTTTCCTACTTGTAAACTGACGCTCAAAGCTAACCGAAACTAGTAGAGGTTGTATCAATGCGCCCCGCCAGCAGGTTGTTAATGGCTTTTTTAGTGAATGTACAACGACAAGTAATGACCAGTAAAATTTATTGAGTTGGGGCATTCTAACCAATTACAGGATCTGTTTCATTAAAACAGCAACTTGATTGAAGTACATTATTAATTAAACTTTAATCCAATAATAATATTACCTTTGTTTATTTGCAGGGATTGACACCTCGTGCAACAGATTCACGGACATTTCTGAGGAGGACTTGGAACGCCATGTCAGGGAGATCAAGGGTCATGACGGGCCATCTCCGCTCTAGAGGCGTTTTCGTCCAACAACAAAAGGTAATTGACATGCTGCTCAGAGTGGATCCTGTGGGAGTCGCAGAGAGATTGAAAGTTGCGATTGCTCGCAGGGTCTACTCTGTGCCATGTCCACATTTCTTGTGGCACCTGGATGGCCATCACAAGCTCATAAACTGGAAACTGGTAATCCATGCCTGTGTTGATGGGTTTTCAAGGACAATTATATATTTGTACTGTGCTCATAACAACAGGTCAGATACTGTAGAGAAGCTATTTTGCGAGTCCACTCAACACTTTGGCTGGCCCTTCCATGTGAGAATTGATTACGTTGGTGAGAATGTGAAGGTGTGGGCTGCAATGGAGAACCACAGGCAGCAGGAAAGGTCTGTTATTGTTGGCTCTTCTGTGCACAACTCTAGGGTTGAACGTATGCACTTGGATGTGAAAATCCAAGTGCTGGAAACCTTCAAGTCTGTGTTCCTGGACATGGAGGAAAAAAGGCATCTTGTGCAGAGACAATGATGTTGACCTGTTTTGTCTTCATTATGTCTTCTTGCCAAAGATCAACAAAGCATTGCAGGAGTTCCGTGCAGGTCACAACAACCATTTTTTTGCGCACAGAACACAATCAAATTCCTCTGTTCTATGCCAACGAAGATCTTATTGCCTAGCACATTCCGTAAATTCATCTAATGTCGGTTCGCGAATGTACTCTTTTTATACACATTGAAATTTCTATAATTCCATAGCCGTGGTAACCGGCACGGTTGGCCTAGTGGTAAGGCGTCCGCCCCGTGATCGGGAGGTCGTGGGTTCGAACCCCGGCCGGGTCATACCTAAGACTTTAAAATTGGCAACCTAGTGGCTGCTCCGTCTGGCGTCTGGCATTATGGGGTTAGTGCTAGGACTGGTTGGTCCGGTGTCAGAATAATGTGACTGGGTGAGACATGAAGCCTGTGCTGCGACTTCTGTCCTGTGTGGCGCACGTTATATATGTCAAAGCAGCACCACCCTGATATGGCCCTTCATGGTCGGCTGGGCGTTAAGCAAACAAACAAATAGCCGTAGTATTCTCATTTCTTCTGACAAAGTACACACGTACACAATAGCGGCGTCAGCGAATTACAAACAATTACTCAGTTACCTATTAGCCTGACACAGTTCAGTTATGGTAAAGTACAGCAGTCCCTCTCATGAACGAACACCCTTGGGCCATAGCAAAACTGTCCGTACATTGCAGGTGGCCGGTCACGCCACCCCCTCCCCCATACACTCACACAGAGATACACAAACAACAGGATTGAGTCTATGCTAACCACTTCTTGTGGCTACTAAACAATAACAACAAACTCCTAACGCCTGATGGGTACACGTGCACCCAATTTATCAGTGACTGTCATCACGCCTTTGCGGCTGTGACCTTTGTACCAAGAGCTGGACTGCTCTGTTATCGATTTTCTTGTGGTGAAAATTTGACGATGGTCTGTCCGTACATTGGAGGTATGACCTGCTGTTGGGACCGAAAATGAGTGTTCGCGTCCACGTTGTGCAGGTGGCCGTTTAGGGGGGGGCAGTTATAGAAGGAAAACACTCTGTGCCAAGTTAATGTGTCCGTACATGTCAGGTGGCCGCTCACGCCGGGGGTGCGTACATTGCAGGGACTGCTGTAAAACACTATATTTTGATGAATAATACAAATTGTATGCAGCACCATAATAGTGGGAGTTTATTAAAAAGAATAAGTTAAAAACGTCATTTAGTTGTAAAGTACAGGAAAGTTACATAATGGATCAAGGTTGGTTTACAATGAATAAAACCAGGAGGACTGTAAGAGGAGATTTGATTTGTAATTTAATTTTTAATGGAAAAGGGTCTCTAATAAAATGGGGAGGAATGTAAGAGACATGTAAGATTTGGGTTGGAATATAATCATTCGTAATTAAAAGGGGTCCTCGATGAAAAGGGGAGGAAGGTTAGAGACACTGATCAAGACAACTAAGAGGGTTGGGTATACCAAGACAGTAGCAGACTAGATGTAAGTTATATAGGGTATGAATGACACAATGGTAATGATGTGCAGATTCTCGACTGACAAAAGAGCGCAGTTGATTTAGACCATACCAGAGACGCAGACGTATTGCCTGCATCAGTGCATGGGAGCACTTGCACGTGAGTAAACTCGGCAGAACATTGTCGCCAGTAACTAAGTTTGCCGTCTCCAGTAGAGAATTGGCGCTAGAGTCACACTCCTTGCAGACGTAGCGCAGTGTAAAATTATATGTTGTAACATGACTCGTGTTGTAGTTTATGAGGCCGATGTCTTAACACTACGCCACTGCACCCTTCCTTGTAGAAATGAATACATAAACTTCCCCCACATTCAAACAGAAAGAAAATCTTGGTAGATTGGCATACCTTTGCCTGAACTAGTAAAATCTCTGATGTCGAAGGCACTCACACACACACATGGTTAGCTGGTGTAACAATCTTTATTTACTCCTGTGACATGTTAACTTTCTCACTATTCTTCATATATTTTAGTGTTTTCATGTTTATGGTTGTTATCGTGTTATTTGGTTGTTTTAAGAGCAGATGAACCACACTTCTCCATCCATTGTTTAATTGTATGGACTACAGATTGTCTTATAGTTATATATCTACATGACTTTTTTTTCTCTCTTTTTTTCTTCTGTTCAGCGGACATACGACTTTGAGCAGAGCAAAGCGGTAAAATAAACAACTCTTCTTGCTGCTGGAGAAAGTTCCACAGGAGCAGATGGACCCGATGCATCTAATTCAGTAATTGGTCGCCGAAGAAACATGGTGGAGCCAGACTTTTTGCTATTGCTAGATTAAGTTGTCTTTTTACTGGCGAGCGTGGAAACTGTGGAAGGCACCGGTCACCTGATGGATCTTTAGAACTAGAAGGTGTGATCAGTTATAAGTGACTATGAATGTTATTGGTAAAGCAGAGCCAGTGCTATTTTCCCTAAGTTACTGCAGCAAGATCTTGTGAGTCTGAGTGTGACATGACATAGTTAAAGCTCTTTAGCCTTTGAATGTTACCTAGAGGGTGTGCTGTTACCCATTATTCATGGAATTCATGCAAGGTTTATGAGTATTGGACACTTTTGTGAATTTAACCAACATATTTTGATGTACAACAGGGATGGCCAAATCTCAAAATGTTCACCTGCCAGCCGGGCGAGTAACTTCAAGAAAGTCACTAGCCAGCCAGAAATTTTGCTGGCCTGGTACATACCACAAAACAAATTATGTGTGTTAGACTTCTTTACACAATTAAAATGGCGTCGACACACACAGGATCCTCATTTTTGTTTGACAAGAACATGGCGATGATTTTGCAGACCACAGAATTTCCTGCATCTGCAGTGCTTTTATGGCTTTAAAACTCAATATAATAGTATAGCCGATTAATCAACAAACAAGAAAGTTAATTCTTGGAAATTGTCCGCTGGAAGTACTCAATAATTGTGCAACTTTTTGATCATTCTGATTCATTACATCATCCAAAACGTTTGGAATGAAGAAAATGGATGAAATACAAGAATTAAAAGTTCCGACATTATTTTAAAAAGTTTTTTTGTGTGTTAAATGCAGCTGAAGAGCGTCGAACCCGTGACCAACAATGTAAGGAAAAGCAATCCGGCACTTTACCAACTGAGCTAATAGTCTATCTCATGGTTAGCGAGGGAGATTTAGGGTAAGGGTATCTAATTCCGACCGATTGAGATTATTGTTTTATTCTCAAGGCTCTAAATCGTAAAATTTAGCAAATATGTCTTGTCTGGTAAGACCAGCGTTTTCCGTACGCAAGTCTTGTTTTAGATAGGTGCCCGTGTTGTTTCTTTCCGTTATTAAAGAAGCGTTTGTCGGTAAACATTGGAGGTAGGTGTGGGAACCTAAATCCGACTGGGGGGTATCTAATTCCGACCGAAATCTACTCGGAACTAAATGACAGTAAAGCAATGTTTCTCTGCGGCTTGTGTTGATCGTGTAGTTGGAGTATTGATCGTCCAGGATGAGGTGTTTGTGAATATCAAATCTCTTCTGTCCTTTTTCTGTCATCCCAACAAATATTGCTTGTTCCTAGATCTATCTATACAATGGATCAAGGTCATATGTGATAAAGGCTAAATACGATTCTGTCAATTTTCTCTTACACCGAGAGTGGGCACACACACATACTAACGCACACACAAACGCACACACCACACACACAAACACAACTTCGTGATTTTCGTTGAGCGAAACACTCTATTCGCTTACTGAGGCTTACATGCTCGCAAACACTGATAAGCACCCATCCACGCACTTGCGATGTTGGTGTCGATTCATCAGTTTAGAAGACAAGAGCGGGCGCACCTGTCATGAAGTGGTTGCGGCATTTACTTTATCAAAACAAGATTCATTGGTCATCTATATATATATACTACTAGTGTCTGTGTGTCTGTGCGCGATGCACGGCCAAAGTTCTCGATGGATCTGCTTCAAATTTGGTGGGCATATTCAGGTACACCCGGGACACAACCTGGTCGATGAGATATTTCAACACGTGCTCCCAGCGCGCACAGCGCTAAACCGATTTTGTTTTTTGTGCTGAACCGATTTTTTTTTTCTGGATCCACTACCAGTAACTCTTCCTTATCTTCTCCAGTGTTTTTAGCCGCGATTATCTCCCTTCCTCCGTGCGGTGCGCCGGCAAAGCCGGTGTACACCCGGCATAGCCGGGTCCCCGGCACAGCCGGGTATTCGGATCGACTTCTTCCCGGCGCAGCCGTACCCGGCGAAGCGGGTATTCATCTAGTTATAAATACCGGCACGGTTGGCCTAGTGGTAAGGCGTCCGCCCCGTGATCGGGAGGTCGTGGGTTCGAACCCCGACCGGGTCATACCTAAGACTTTAAAATTGGCAATCTAGTGGTTGCTCCGCCTGGCGTCTGGCATTATGGGGTTAGTGCTAGGACTGGTTGGTCCGGTGTCAGAATAATGTGACTGGGTGAGACATGAAGCCTGTGCTGCGACTTATGTCTTGTGTGTGGCGCACGTTATAATGTCAAAGCAGCACCGCCCTGATATGGCCCTTCGTGGTCGGCTGGGCGTTAAGCAAACAAACAAACAAAAAATCTAGTTATAAATACACAATCTGATACCTTCCCGTGTTCATACGATTTTTCAAGAGTCATAAACGTAAACAATCAATGATTTTAATGGGATTTTTTACAGCGTTTTGCATTCTCTGCGAGGTGGTCGGATTTAGATACCCACTCAAAAACTGGGTTCTAAATCCGACCGATAAGATTTTCTCCTATTCGATTAAAAGGTGCCAGAAGACTTAGTCCGAACTATCAAAACACACTTCCAAAAACACATAGTAACATCCATTTCAATCAAACAGAACTCTGTTCGTCAAGTTTTACGACCTTTTTGTAAGAAATGTATGACGTACTTTTTCGCTACGAAGTTGCAGTTTCGCTCTGCGGGGGATCTGCCAAAGCAGACGACACAAGGCAAATTTTCGCGCCGGAGCCGATGACGCAATTAACTCTCGTGACAAAACGATTGGTCCGTAAAGTCGCGTCATCAACCTGTTCATGACTGGCCCGAGTATGAATGGCATTCCTTCTGTTGTGGTGACGTGCACACATCATCTTTGATGTGACTGGGAAAATCGGTCGGATTTAGGTACCTCAAAAATCGGTCGGAATTAGATACCTTTACCCTAAATATTACACTAGAGTTCTCGAGCATGGGAATCAGTATTGACCCAACTCCAGTTTTCAACTCTTTCTGTTGGTATTTGTGTACTCTATATTTTCGTTAGAGGCAAGTTAATAACTGACCCTTTGCTCCCGATCACTTCATATAAGTATGGAAAGCAATATCAACAGGCGTTAATTTCAAGCGTGACCGACTTGTTGTCTGGCTCCGAAATGCATTGACCAATGGCCGAATGGCGCTGACGTCATTGCATGTAAGGATTTTCCTACCCTGATTGCAACATTTTTGATGACATACTATGGATTATATTTGGGACGACAACATTCTATTTGACATTTTTCAACTATTTTGTATTTTCTGAACTCTTTGTTCTTGTATCTTGTTCATTTTAGTTCAGTCAAAAGTTTTTGAGTCATGTACTGAAAATCTAATGTAATATTATAGGAAAATATGCGTATTCAACAAATTGACTAATTGTTGTAAATTTGCCTTGTGTGACTCGTTTATTTGTGACATTGTCTTATTGATTCATTTTTTTGGATTTCGGGATTTTTTCAGAAATGATGGAGATTACAAGAGGCTTGAAACAACAAAGATCATTTGAACAGGAAGTGTGATGTATTATAACTGACATTGGTTGTGTCCCAATTTACAAGTGTGTTTTGTTGTGGGCCAAAGAAAAGAGCATGTGTATTTTTTTAGGTACTGTCTCTTTTCTTCAGCCGACGATGCAATCACACTTGCATATTGGGATACTGTTATTGATGTATTGCAGTAACAATACATTACACTACCTGATCAAATGACCTTTGTTTCTTCAAGCCTCTTGTTATCTCCACTATTTTTGATAAAAGTCCCAAAATCAACTTTGATTGACAATTACAATGCTGTCACAAAAACAAAAAAAAACCAGATGCCTCAAAAATCAAACCAATGACATTCTCATCTTCATGCAATTATGAATCTGCTGAGCCCAAGAAATTTCACTGGTTTGATAATTACGACGTAGTAATTAGTAAATTTGTTTAAAAAATACAGGCCTTTCGAGCTCAACAACCTGATTGACTGCCAGACTGCAAAATGCTGCCTTACCACTTGGTGATTTTTCTGGCAAACCACTAACCCCCCCCCCTCCATTGCATGGGTTCTTGGAATAAATTCCTAAGGGCTCTGATAATACCCCGGGGGAACCCGGGCTGCTAGTATCTTATAAAACAGGGCCTTGAAAATGTTCTGTTGTGGGTCTTTAAATGTAGGGAGTCCTCTATGGGGTAAGGTGGTTCAGGGTGTATGAGGTGAGGCGGTGCAAAGATTTACATTTTGTCAAGGTTGTACATGTTTGATGACAGTTATTTCTCATTAATTTTTATCGTTTGATAAGTAATGACTAAATGTTCCCGTGATTTGTTCTTCATTGTATTGGTTATTTATTTTCCAGCGTGACTTAGTTGCGTGCTTGTTCATGCTTAATATTGGCCATTCCATTTTGAAGCCTGAGGTTCACAACCATACCTCAGGATCAAATGTCTTCATTTCTATACCATATTATTTTCAATTTTGGGAAAGTTAGTTAGGGTTAATATCATTTTTGATCAATTGTACACTTGACCTTTGTCTTCATTAATAAAATGTGGACTTCCAATTATTTTGTTTGTGTAAGTTACAGACTGTGTGCTCTTCGAATGTACATGTACTACAATAATCGTGTGGTGTGCGTTAAAATGATTATGTGGGCTGCGTGAGCATGGGAAAAGTGATTGTGTCTTTCGCGTGAGTATGCGTATTAAAGCAATGTTGTTGTCTATGTGAGATTGCGAAAGAGTGCGTAAAGTAGTCGTGTTGTCTTCGTGGGAGTGCGTAGCGAGTGAATCTGTCATAGGTACGCAGAATTTGGCGACTGCAAGACACGCTGCATATAATTTTGCTAGCTGGTAGGGCTCCATCATGAGTAAACACGATACAATTTGAGGCTGACGATGTGGGCTTCTACGTGTAGTCCTTGACATCTTTCAGGTACGATAACTAAAATTATTCCATCGTAGTGGGTGCTGTGGTGAAAGATAAATTGTGCATGTGAAAAAAATCAGTTTTTTTCTCTTGGTGAAACAATAAGTCGAGTTAGTTACAGGCATATGTAAGTCTCTACAGTTTTTATTTGATTTGTGTTCGCTTTCGCGGAACTTAATTGGGATTTCCTTGATCATACCACTAGTTGTAACTATACATACACCATAGGAGTATAACGTAAACTACCTTGTATACGTCCCCCCATGCACCCAATTTGCCCAAAAGCTTGGGGTGGGCGTTTACTAGGTACTATATTAGTATATACTCTTTGCAAAAGTGGTTCCTACAATGACGATATTTTGGTCACTTCGCATAGAAGTGTTCAACGGATGCGTTATTGCACAAAACTTTCCTCTGTCTCTTCCAATCTCTCTCTGTATGTCTGTCTGTCTCTCACATACGCATGCACACACACACACACACGCAAACACATACACACACTAGATCTGGATCTGGATCAGTTACGTTACACATTCTGCAAACAAACCACGAAGAAAATCTTATTGCTTTAATGTTTATAAACAAGTTTATTACTCCAAAAGCTAATGCTAACTGGAAAAGATTAATCTGCACATAAGTTGACCTTGGGAGATCGGAAAAATCTCCACTCTTAACCCACCAGGCAACCGGCTGCAACAATTTTACTTATACGTTTGCCATGCGTAAAGCAAAATAAGAACCACTCGATAAATATTTAACATAGAGCTACTTCAGATTTCAGAGTTGAGTTTCGTAGCGTTATAGAATGCATTCTATAGTATAGAATGCATTCTATAGTATAGAATGCATTCTATAGTATAGAATGCATTCTATAGTATAGAATGCATTCTATAGTATAGAATGCATTCTATAGTATTCTATATTATAGAATGCATTCTATATTATAGAATGCATTCTATATTATAGAATGCATTCTATATTATAGAATGCATTCTATAATATAGAATGCATTGTATACTATAGAATGCATTCTATAATATAGAATGCATTCTATAATATAGAATGCATTCTATAATATAGAATGCATTCTATAATATAGAATGCATTCTATAATATAGAATGCATTATATAGTAAATAATGGATTTTTTTATTAAATAATGAATTGTTTAGTAAATAAAAGATTTATTTAATTACAACAATCACACTTTTTACTTTTGTGTAAATAATGAATTATTTAGCTAAAAAAATGCATTATTTAGCTATATAATGCATTATTTAGTTAAATAATTCATTATTTAGATCAACAGGAAAAAACGTAATTTCTTTACAAACGGATTGCCATACCAGAGTGTTTCAGTGCGGTGAACTCAATATAACGTGCGAGCACAGATTAAAAGAGAAGCTGAGAAACATGACATCAAATGATCGGACTTCTTTCAAGCTCGGATGCACAAAACACGCTAATTGTGTACAGACTTCCGGATCAGGCGTCGAGGCCCTGTATGGGATGTAAACAGACGCAGTGATGTGTCCAAAAACATAACAACACACGTCTTACCGCATTATAGTGTACTAAAGAAGTTACACAATGTTATATTGTAACTCACGTTGGAAATATCTCGCGACTTTCTTTGTTTAGTGGGGCACTGAGGGGGTCTCGGCAAGCCTGATGGGGTCTCGGTAAGTGCCCCACTAAAGAAAGAAAGTCTCTCGGGATTCCCAACGTGAGTCATTTTTTTTCTTTTTTTTTTTGAAAAAAAAAAGAAGTCATAAATAGAACATTGTGTAATCTCTATTAAAGAAGCAAAAACGTGCATCCCCTTCCGTAGACGCCGTGGTTAAATTTCCGCGAGAAGTAACTAAATTAAATGATTAAATTAATTATTACCGTGCGGACTAAAGCATATCGAACAAGTCGCGAAAGGCGAAATAACAACATTTAGTCAAGCTGTCGAACTCACAGAATGAAACTGAACGCACTGCATTATTTCACCAAGACCGCATACTCGTAATTTCGTCAGTCCACCGCTCGTGGCAAAGGCAGTGAAATCGACAAGCCAGAATAGTGCGGTAATGGTCGCGCTGAGTAGGATAACACGCTTTTCTGTATCTCTATTCTTTTTAGTGTACTGAGTTGTTTGTTTTTAATCCAAACATATCATATATATACTGACGTCCAAAAGAAACGCGAAAAATATTATTTATTTTACAAATGATTTTTTTTTTGGATTAACAAAAGTTGCGTTATTTTTGGCAGCCAGTATATCAAGACCGATGTCTGAGGAAGGTGTATTGTGAATTTTACCGCAATCCACGTAAAGCCCGAGTTAGCTGAGGCATTTTTCTTGTGCATTTCAGCTGCACGTGCAAGAAAAGCACAAAGGCTGATCAGTGAGTGGTGTTCACTGTCACTAGAGGATAACAATGGCACAAAGTTACAGGTTTTATCAGTCCCTCATTCGACGCTATCACCATGCCAAGACTCACTTCTGCTGAACGCGAGAGAGCCATTGGACGTCTGGAGGCTGGGGACACGCCGGAAGCCGTGGCAGCGACTTTCCAATGTCACATATCCACCATTTATCGTCTCCTGCAGCGGTTTGTGATAACTTACTCTACTGCTGATTCCGAGCGAACCGGCAGACCCCGAGTGACGACGCCAAGGCAAGATCGGCACATTTTCCGCAGCCATGTTGCACATCCCTTCAGAACAGCTGAAGAAACAGCCAAAACTGTTATTGGGACACACCAGGCACCCATTTCTAGGCAAACGGCCAGCCGGCGACTGCGCTTCAGGGGGCTGAGGAACTGCCGTCCAGCCAGGTGACCCGTCCTCACCGTGTGCCATAGACAGGCACGCCTGCATTGGGCGCAAGGCCACCTCAATTGGAACAATGTTCGCTGGCAGAACGTGCTTTTCAGCGATGAAAGACGTTTCTGCATTGACCATGCCGACGGGCGTGTTCGGGTATGGAGAAGAAGTGGTTACCGCTATGCTGACAACTGTGTCGTGGAGAACAACGCCTGGGGTGGGCCCAGCCTCATGTTGTGGGGCGCCATCTGCCACAACCAGGTGCTAGGTCCCGTCATCTTCCAAGGTCTGGGTCCTGGACCCGGCAACGGCGTAACAGCACAGCGCTTTATGGACCAGGTGCTGCACCCTCATGTGCTGCCCTTTTTTTCAAGCCCATGGAAACTGGGTTTTCCAGCACGACAACGCGCACCCCCACACCGCCAGGGCCACTCAGGATCTCCTGCACCGCTCAGGCACCCAGGTGATGCCTTGGCCAGCGTTATCTCCTGATATGAACCCTATTGAGCAATTTTGGGACTTGCTCCAGACACAGCTCAACAGGGTGGTCCCAAGGCCCACAACTGTCACTGATCTTGATCGGGCCGTCCGGCAGGCCTTGACCAACATTCCCAGGCAAGCCAGCAACACGTTGGTCCGCTCAATGCACCGCCGATGCAAGGCCGTCATCGATGCTAATGGGGGTCACACACGCTATTGACTGTTCTGTTAAGCGCTAATAACGCATCGTCTCCGCAACCTTACTGCGTTATGGACCATAAGTCAGTGTTCTACTCTACCAAAAATTGGACATTGATAATGAAATTTGAATTTTTGTACGATGTTTTTATTAGGCAATAAATGACACTAGACACTGTTTTTTGCGTTTATTTTGGACGTCAGTATATATGTTTTTGGAATCAGGGACCGACAAGGAATAAGATGAAATTGTTTCTAAATTGATTTTAGACAATTAATTTTAATCATAATGTTCATATTTTTATTTTTCAGAGCTTGTTTATAATCCAAATATTACAAATGTATATGTTTTTGGAATAAAAAAATGACGCAGAATAAGATGAAATTGTTTTTGGATCGTCTAAAAAAAAATTTTAATTACAAGTTTCCGATTTTTAATGACCAAATTCATTAATTATTTTTTTAAGCCACCAAGCTCAAATGCAATACCAAAGTCCGGCTTTCGTCGAAAATTGCTTTGCCAAAATTTCAATCAATTTGATTGAAAAATGAGGATGTGACAGTGCCGCCTTAACTTTAACAAAAAGCCGGATATGACGTCATCAAAGACATTTATCGAAAAAAATACAAAAAACAGCCGGGGATATCATTCCCAGGAACTCTCATGTCAAATTTCATAAAGATCGGTCCAGTAGTTTAGTCTGAATCGCTCTACACACACACACACACACACACACACACACACACACACACACACACACAAACACAAACACACACACATACACCACGACCCTCGTCTCGATTCCCCCTCTATGTTAAAACATTTAGTCAAAACTTGACTAAATGTAAACAGGAAAAACGTGAATACTCTTTTGCAGACGTCGTGGGGCCCGTGTGGACCCCCTTTGTTATGTATTATTTCGCTCCACGCGACTTGCCTATCAATTCCAAAATTATCGCAGAAAATTATGTTTAGGGAAAATACATGAAGGCGTGTAGGCGTGTCTCCCTAGTTTTTACATTTAGTCAATTTTTGACTAAATGTTTTAACATAGAGGGGGAATCGAGACGAGGGTCGTGGTGTATGTGTGTGTGTGTGTGTGTGTGTGTGTGTGTGTGTGTGTGTGTGTGTGTGTGTGTGTGTGTGTGTGTGTGTGTGTAGAGCGATTCAGACCAAACTACTGGACCGATCTTTGTGAAATTTTACATGTGAGTTCCTGGGAATGATATCCCCGGATGTTTTTTTTTCTTGTTTTCGATAAATACCTTTGATGACGTCATATCCGGCTTTTTGTAAAAGTTGAGGCGGCACTGTCACACTCTCATTTTTCAATCAAGTTGATTGAAATTTTGGCCAAGGAATCTTCGACATCGGTATTGCATTTCAGCTTGGTGGCTTACAAATTAATTAATGACTTTGGTCATTAAAAATCTGAAAATTGTACTTAAAATTATCGTTTTTATAAAACGATCCAGATTTACGTTCATCTTATTTTTCATCATTTTCTGATTCCAAAAACATATAAATATGTTATATTTGGATTAAAAACAAGCTCTGAAAATAAAAATATAAATATTATGATCAAAATTAAATTTTCGAAATTTTCATCTTATTCCTTGTCGGTTCCTGATTCCAAAAACATATAGATATGATATGTTTGGATTAAAAACACGCTCAGAAAGTTAAAACGAAGAGAGGTAGAGAAAACCGTGCTAACCTTCTCAGCGCAACTACTACCCCGCTCTTCTTGTCAATTTCACTGCCTTTGCCACGAGCGGTGGACTGACGATGCTACGAGTATACGCTCTTGCTGTAAAAATGCAGTGAGTTCAGTTTCATTCTGTTAGTTCGACAGCTTGACTAAATGTTGTAATTTCGCCTTACGCGACTTGTTATGTAAGTTCCTTCAGTTTGAGAAACATGGGTCCGCACTGCCCCACGATGTCTTCCGTGTGTAGTCTAAATTTGTACTTTGTTTTTTTTTAATTACTTCTCGCGGAAACTTAATGATCTTTTAGGACATAAGAGCTTTTTAGGTGTCTGAGGCATTCTTAAAAGCTCATTAAACAAAAACTGGTTCAAGAGATATTTGCATTTAAACACCATTCTTGGTCCACACGAACCCACGACGACCGGCGAAGGTTAAAGCGGTCAATCAATTTCTGCTTAAAACTGGAAAGAAAGGCCAATTAATTTTTATTCCGTTCTCCCACACATTTTCAAAACTATATTGTTCGAGGCATTCTTTAATATAATACAACCAATTGCCCTGTGGATTCAGGTTGGACTGCATCATTTTGAAAACTTGTCTGGGAAATCTTGACTCATTTTCTAAATTTAAAACAGAGAGTGTACTATCAACATATAATGGATATCGTCCTGTATCCCCGTACAACACAATGTCATGGTTGGGTGTTTTGCCGCTGAAGTTCAAAAGCCGTTTACATGCACACAAAAAATGGGCGGACTCAATAATGGCTAATCTTTGTATACCCCAAACTGTTAGGTGTAGCGGAGCATTGGTTTTATCTGTGCGTCAAATAATTGAAAAAAACAGAACAGTGTCCATTCTCCCTAACGCCCACATGGTCTTCATCAGTACTTCATTGGCGTATTCAGCACATGCTAAATCAAAAGACAGCCTTGTTGTAAATATATAATAGAGAGAGAGAGAGAGAGAGAGAGAGAGAGAGAGAGAGAGAGAGAGAGAGAGAGAGAGAGAGAGAGAGAGAGAGAGAGAGAGAGAGAGAGAGAGAGAGAAAGAGAGAGCGAGAGATTTGTTTTGATATGATCATCCTAATCTAATCTTATTTATTATGAGTTGACTATTTGCGCCTCGGTACTTTATTTATGTTCTTACGTTTTATATTGTATATTGTAATGATGTGATACACCACTCCCGAGTTTCTTGTTGAGATAATAAAGTGTTCTATGTCTGAACCAAACTTGTTTAATGTCTACATTTTAATGCTTTCTATCATGTTGGAAGTCTCGTGAGCACCCCGCCCGTAATCGGTTTAGAGCAACACCCCGGACTGCATGGCATGCTGACAGCTTAAGACGTCCTACCCCGATTCCAGTCCACACGTCCCGCTTCATACAGATGTAAGAGAAAAAGGGGTCCGAGTCGTCCAAAAGTGGTTACACTATATGTAGTTGCACTTTGGTTATTCCTGTATTGTTTTAGTTCCATAGAAATCCATTTTGTTGAACGAATTTCAAGCACCACAACCCTACATTTGCCCTAAACATCAGTGAAACATTAAAGTGAAGGCGGAACCAAACCGTGCTGTCCGTCCCGGGGATTCCCCTTAATTGCCACCTGTTTCAATTGCTATTAAAATCAAATCATGGAAACAAACGAGCGAAAAGTTCTACATAACATTATACCCACAAAGTGATACAATTTCCTGTGACATTCGAGTGCATTGAAGCCGGAATTAAGTCGGAATTAAGCCACATGTACCTACATGTAGTACCACAACGAAGAATGTTACACGAAGTAAAAGCCGAGTGAACTTATCACTGGGCGAAAAGTGGCGTTTTGTAACTAACAAAATACTCAAAATCCCAACAAAACTTCAAATTTCAATGGGTTTATTACATTTTGGTGTTCACGATTATGCCAGTTTTTGATTGGATTTTGTTGAAGTTATCACTGCAATATTGCCTGGAATTTCAGCGCGTTTTGCGACAGTCAAAACATCATGTTAGGCCATGTTACAGCATGTCTGGCTATGCAAAACGTCAAGTTTTGATGGCATTAAAGCTTTGGTTTAACGCCAAGTAACATGTTATTGTAGACTTAACAATTAAAGTGCTTGTTTTGGTGGTGTTACAGCTTGCTTGTAATGTGATTAACATCATGGTATTGCTTGTTTAACATGCAGCACCCCGTGTTATGTTGGTGTTAAAACTTGCTCAAATGCCTATTAACACCATGTGTGTTTGTGTTTTAGCTTTATTATTAATGTAAACAAAAAAACCATGTTATGACGTTCACATAATAGTGTTTTCACCTGGATGGAATTTTGTTAGACTTAACTGACAAAACTCCTTGTTTTGGTGGTGTTACAGCTTGCTTGTAATGTGATTAACATGTTCCCCCCGCGGGTTAGGGAGAGTCCCATATTGGTTAGGACAAGAAAAAATTTACCCGATGCTCCCCAGCATGTCGTAAGAGGCGACTAACGGATTCTGTTTATCCTTTTACCCTTGTTAAGTGTTTCTTGTATAGAATATAGTCAATGTTTGTAAAGATTTTAGTCAAGCAGTATGTAAGAAATGTTAAGTCCTTTGTACTGGAAACTTGCATTCTCCCAGTAAGGTCATATATTGTACTACGTTGCAAGCCCCTGGAGCATTTTTTTTTATTAGTGCTTTTGTGAACAAGAAACAAGTGGCTCTATCCCATCTCCCCCTTTCCCCTATCCCATATCCCCCCTTTCCCCGTCGCGATATAACCTTGAATGGTTGAAAACGACGTTAAACACCAAATAAAGAAAGACAGATTAACATGTTATTGCTTGTTTAACATGCAGCACCCCCCATGTTATGTTGGTGTTGAATCTTGCTCAAATGCCTATTAACACCATGTTTGTTGGTGTTAGGCTTTATTATTAATGTAAAAAAACCACCATGTTATGACGTTCACATAATTGTTTTCACCTGGATGGAATTTTGTTAAAAGGAAAGCATGTTGTTTGGGAATTGTGTGCCGGTTTTGTGCTTGGATATTGCACTTTGCTGACTTGTCACAGATCAATTTACATTTAACAACATTAGTTTTCAAATGCATAATCCGTTACACATTATGTAAACATCTTTAACATTAACACTTTGGTTGTAAAAGTATTGCACTTTATTCAAACAGGACAAAAACAAAAATGCTGATTCACAATGTACAGTGAGCTAAGGATTATTTTGAGTGGAGACTGTGTTCAGCCACACTTGACATAATCGGATAAGCAAAAATGAAGGATTGAAATAGGTGAAGACCACACAAAATGAAAACACACTACAATCAGTATATTACTACCCTTGTGAGTAAGAGTGTCATACCTGTACAAGCCATGCGTTTTAGCCCTTGTGTGTGTGTGCGGAAGGGGGTGGGGGTGGGGGCAGATGCCCTGTGGAAACCTTAGCCATAAATATGTGAATTACTTCCCTTGGGTATACAAATGTATGAATTTTGTTAATGGGTGAAGGCCTCAAGAAATAAAAACACACTACAATCA
>NC_090252.1:36479404-36506904 GCF_037325665.1 Littorina saxatilis
CTGTTTATAAAATTAAATATTGTTGAAAACTGACCGTCGGATTGCAGTCTTGTCGATGCAGCCGAAATCTGGAAGGGGAACTACTCGTGTCGCTAGACAAAGTATGAGAGTTACTTTTCCTTGGAATCTTGCTAGCGATAAACGATTGTGCACGGCAGATCTGAATTCAGAAAACACCCAAACTCATGGATTTTATATTGAGATTCATGTATTCAAGCCTGTAGTTGCTGGTTTAAATGCGGTATGGTTGTATTGTTTGCTCCAAAAATGTATATTTCATACATTAGAGTGTTCTGAAATTTTGAGTCGCAAAAAGTAGATCCACAATGTGTACAGTCTCTACCCATGAGCTATCGAGGATTCAGGCCCGTTGTTGGGTAAGTGATTTTGGTTGTTGAGTAAGTTACCGAAAAATAACTGGCCCTAAAAGTTTACAGAGAGAAAGAAGCAGAGGGGGGAATAAGTAGAGGTTACATGCCGAGTCTCAGTGATTATCAAAAATAATGGTCAAAGTTAGCGGATCATGAAAAATGCGAGCTTCAGCGAGCTTTTTCATGACCGCGAACTGAGACCATTATTTTTGATAATCACTAAGACGAGGTATGTAACCTCTTTATTCCTCCTTTCTTCAGTTATTCAAAGAAAAGAGGAGTTTTTGTGCGAAAGTTTGATCGAATCCAAATCACTTAACCAGTCTACCTGCGCAGGCGATTGAATAATGCGCGGTTGTATAGTGCAGGGAAAATCAATCAATTCTGTTAACACAGTTTCCCTGTTTTGAACTAAAATCAAGTACACAGTTATGTTGTTATTCTGCTGTGCCGGTAAAGGCAGATAGTGTCCTGTTCATGTTTTGGTATCGCTTAGGAAATGTTCTTTCTTCGAATGGGACAAGCAGACGAACTTTTGTACCAGTGTTCCAACGTTAAAAACTGTATGAAGTTCCGTTTTCTACGGCAAAATAGTGTATGAAACCGCTGTATGTTCTTTAAATTGATGCGATGTGTGCATTTGGTTGCGTGTGATCTGTTTATAAAATGAAATATTGTCGAAAACTAACCGTCGGATTGCAGTCTCTTGTCCAAGCAACTCAGTTCAGAATATTTGGAAGGGGAACTACTCTTGTCGTACGAGAGTTACTTGCCTTGGGAGTTTGCTTGCACTCATACGAGATCTAAAGCGAGTTTCTCTGCACTGATCGTTAGATTTGGATTTAGAAAACAACCAAACTCATAGATTTTATATGGATATTAATGTGTTCAAGCCTGTATAGTTTCCAGTTTAAATGCAGCATGTTTGTATTGTTTGGTCTAGAGATGTATATTTCGTACATTGGAGCGTTCGGAACTTTTCAATTGCTAAAGTAGTTCCCTCAAAGTCTAACTCATCAAACCTGTGAGCTATCGAGGATTCAGGCCCGTTGTTGGGTAAGTGATTTTGGTTGTTGGGTAAGTTACCGAAAAATAACTAGCCCTACACCTTTACAGAGAGAAAGAAGCAGAGGGGGGAATAATACATGATAAAGAAGGATTCGTTGTGCCCGGCTACGTGCTACGGTTGGAGATGGAAGTTCACCAAAAATGAGGACCATACTAACAAAAATACGGTGGGTAAAATAGGCGCCCCCATTTTTTGAGCAAACGCCACCCAAGGCCGCTTTGGACGGGTAAAAAATCCGTAGTTTCCAAGTCTATGGATAAAGCTCGCGTAAGAATTATACTCACGGTCGAAAGTCTTTGACGTCAATTAATGCATCATGACGTCATGCCTCCCTGTAGTCTTTCTCTCTCGCGCGGTGTGTGTGTTTGTGTTCATTTTGTGCACATGTGTTAGTGTTACTGTTTGTGTGTGTGTGTGTGTGTATGTGTGTGTGTGTTTGTGTGTGTGTGTGTGTGTGTGTGTGTGTGTGTGTGTGCGCGCACGCGTGCATGAGTCTGTACTCGTGTATGTGTGTGTGTGTGTGTGTGTGGTGTGTGTGTGTATTTGTGTGTGTGTGTGTGTGGTGTGTGTGTGTATTTGTGTGTGTGTGTGTGTGTGTGTGTGTGTGTGTGCGTGCGCACGCGTGCATGAGTCTGTACTCGTGTGTGTGTGTGGTGTGGTGTGTGTGTGTGTGTGTGTGCATAAGTGTATGTGTGTGCGTGTATGTGTGTTTGTTTGTAAAGGTGTGTATGTCCGTCTGTCCATATGTGTGTGTGTATTGTGTGTATGAAGTTTTTGTGAGAGAGTGAGTGAGTGCGTTTGAGTGAGTGTGTGTATGTGTGCGTGTGTGACTTGGGGTGGGTGTGTGTGTGTGTGTGTGTGTGTGTGTGTGTGTGTGTGTGTGTGTGTGTGTGTGCACTCATGAGTCTGTACTCGTGTGTGTGTGTGTGTGTGTGTGTGTGTAAGAAAGAGAGAGAGAGAGAGAGGGGGGAGAGAGAGTGTGTGGATGTGTGTGTGCATGAGTTTGTGTGTATGTTTGGGTGTGTGTATGAGTGTGTATATGTGTTTGTTTGTAAAGGTGTGTGTGTCCGTCTGTCTATGTGCGTATTTGTTTGTTTGTTTGCTTAACGCCCAGCCGACCACGAAGGGCCATATCAGGGCGGTGCTGCTTTGACATATCACGTGCGCCACACACAAGACAGAAGTCTCACCCAGTCACATTATTCTGACACCGGACCAACCAGTCCTAGCACTAACCCCATAATGCCAGACGCCAGGCGGAGCAGCCACTAGATTGCCAATTTTAAAGTCTTAGGTATGACCCGGCCGGGGTTCGAACCCACGACCTGCCGATCACGGGGCGGACGCCTTACCACTAGGCCAACCGTGCCGGTCTATGTGCATATGAGTGTGTGTTTTGTGTGTATGAGATTCGTGTGAGTCAATGTGTGTGTGGGGGTGGGGGGGGTGGGGGGGTGCACTGTGGGAATGTGTGTGCGTGCCGCCGTGCATGCGTGCGTATGTACATGTGTGTGTGTGTGGGTGTGTGTCTCTTTGTATAAGAGAGAGAGATCGAGAGAGAGAGATCGAGAGAGAGAGAGAGAGTGGGTGGGTGTATGTATGTGCGTGTGGGTGTGTGTATGTACGTGTGCGTAAGTGTATGTGTGTGTGTATGTGTGTTTGTTTGTAAAGGTGTGTATGTCCGTCTGTCTATATGTGCGTATGGGGGTGTGTTTTGTGTGTATGAAGTGTGTGTGAGAGAGTGAGTGACGTGAGTGAGTGTGTATGTGTGTACATGTGTAACTTGGGGTGTGTGTGTGTGTGTGCGTGCGTGTGTGTGTGTGTTTGCGAGAGAGAGAGAGAGAATGAGAGAGAGAGAGAGAGAGAGAGAGAGAGAGAGAGAGAGAGAGAGAGACAGAGAGAGAGAGAGAGGTTTGTCTTTCGCTGGGGTATGCAGTGCCTTGGCGTTGCACATCTACTTAATTATTATTTAAGTTATTGAGACATCCCAATGCACTAAGGGATTTATAGAGCAAATCGAGAAAATTCATTATTGAACGAAGCGCATAGCGCTGAGTTCAATAATTATTTTCGAGATTTGCTCTATAAATCCCTTAGTGCACTGGGATTGTTTCAATAACGATATTGTCAGTACCGCCATAGAAAAAAGAAGATTCCAAACGCACATTTTGCAACGCGCATTTGAATAGGCATAACTGTGTGGTCAGGTCGTGTACAGTAAAGATCTACTTTTGTGTGGGGTGTCTCAAGTGTGTCGTGCTTTCGTCACACGCATTTTAATTTCTGTTGGTAAATTCCAGTGTAGCGTTAATCTGAACAGTGATGATCTTTCAGAGAGACCTCATTTGAACTCAGAGAAAGGACTGTGCTCTTCATTATTTGCGATTCGAAACCTCCAGTCGAGCTTCGACGGATTGACTGTGCGGAGTGACTCCCCTTGAATTGACTCGAAGCGGGACTCGACGGTTCGCACATTTTCAAAACAAATGTGGCATATTTCTTGTGTTGTATCTTCACTCATCGGGGAGTCTGATACTAAATATGAACGGTAAGAATGCTCTGAACCCTACACGTATTATATCCCCATCGTTTTTTTCGTTCACATTTGCCCAACATGTTAATTTGCTGAGCGGGGTTAATGTCGTCTGCTAGGCTACCTGCCAACCTGGGCAATGGAACCACTGCAGTCTGCACTGAGTCTGCATGCATGAGGGAGGCTGTTAATACGTTTTATACATGGTAAGAACGTTCTGAACCTTACACGTTTTTGATTACGATTGTTCTTGCCTTGAAATAATAATTCGGAAACCATTCATTTACTGAACTGATGTAGTCGTATTTCTGTGTAGTCTGCTACAGAGTCGATCGAGTCAGTCTTCAAAACTGGTCTAGCTGGTACGTTACAGGGCCGGACTACCGGGGGGGTTATGGGGGTTGCGCAACCCCCCCCCCTAGCCTAAACATGTACCTTACTTATTTAATTTTTTTTTATTATTGCTTATTTTATGCCGTTTCATGCAAGGAGCGACCATTTTCCTATCTCATAATATGACCTACCCATCAGCTTCAGGGGGCTTCGCCCCCTGACCCCCACAACGAGGGGGGGGGGGGGGGGGGGGTTCTAGGGTTTCCGGACCCCCCCAGCCAAAAAATAAAAATATTGAATGAGGTATGCATTTCTTTATTTTACATTGAGTTTCAATTTTTGGGGTATTAATCAGTGACAAAATCTGCTGCCTGAAACTGATAATGATCATCCTCAGAATGCACCAGATTGCACCATTTTGCATCCTTTTTTTCAAAATTTTCCGGGGGGGCATGCCCCCGGACCCCCCTAGCAAGCTAGGCGCTTCGCGCCGTCGGCTCGGCGCTTTGCGCCTTCACACCCATATCTTCACAATATACTTTCGAAAAAACCCACCCATAAAATGAACTGATCCGCCCCTGCCGCCAGGGGGGACATCCCCCTGGGCCACCACTGGCAACCCCCCCCCCCTCCTCTTCGCCTAGTCCGGCCCTGCGTTATCGGAATAACACTTGTGTTTTCTGTTAGCCGCTGGGAATTGTATACTAACTCATCATTTGGTAATGTGGATGATAAGCTACATGCCACTAACACGGCATATGAGAAGAGTCTATGCAAGTCGGCGAAAATAAGATGAACCCAGCAAACACACAACGTAAATACGACGTTGCGAAAATGTGAATTTTTCGTGTCATTAACAACGTTGCGAACTTTACGTGAAATTTACGTTGAGCCAACCAAAAAACGCAACGTAAAAGCCACGTTGTGTTATTGTGAGATTTGGGTGTTCTTTCCACGTTGTAATACAAAGTAAATTTTACGTGAATTTCACGTTGCATTTTGGTGTCTTACAAATGTTGCGAAGATTACGTGAAATTTACGTGGATCCAACCAAAAAACACAACGTGAAAGCAACGTTGCGTTACAGTTGTGTTTTTTTGTTTTTTACACGTTGGTACATAACGTAAATTTCACGTGGATTCCACCTTAAAAAGCAACGTAAAATCGACGTTGTATTATTGTGATTTTCTGGTGTTGAAGTTCGAACAACGTTGGTATACTCACGTGATTTTCACGTGAAATTCACGTGATTTAAAAACAAAAGTTAGTTTGATACAACAAACGTTCCTACAACGTAGTTTCAACGTAAACACACAACGTTGGGGTTTGATTGATCGCCAACGTGCCCTCAACGTGAAATCCACAACGTAAATCCTACGTCAGTCATTACCAATTTTTCACCTGCACGGTTTCGTATCGTTTATCAAAGAAATGTATATATAAAGCCTTTGAAAATTACGTAAGGTGAACAGATTTTCAAATACAGGAGATAGATATGTGCGAAACTATCAGCGAATAACAAATGACTCAGTCAGACGTTATGAAATTAAGCGCCGATGTACCGCGCAATGTATTTGATTGCTTTGGCGTTCCAAATGCGTCCAGTTACATTTTCTGGCATCATTAATGCATCAACGAGAATTGAAAAGTAATGCTAAAAATATAATTGTGTACGTTTAAAGTTGATCTACTGTGCTCATCAAACCTCTTGTTGTATTTTGTAAATTGGCGAGAGGGGGGCAGAATACATGAACCTAATCTCTGTGATTGTCTATATACGTGCGTGCGTGTGTGTGTGTGTGTGTGTGTGTGTGTGTGTGTGTGTGTGTGTGTGTGTGTGTGTGTGATTACACGTGTTAGTGTGTGTGTGCGTGTGTGTGTACACGTGTTAGTGTGTGTGTGTGTGTGTGTGTGTGTGTGACATCAGTTTGTGTATGTGTGTGTGTGTGTGTGTGTCACATCAGTTTGTGTATGTGTGTTTGTGGGTGGTTGTGTGTGTGTGTGTGTGTGCGTGCGTGCGTGCGTGTGTGTGTGTGTGTGTTTGTGTCCCTCGGCGCGTGACAATATATCTGCCAATAAGTTGAACTAAAACAGGGTTCAAGTGGGAATTACACCTGAAAAAGCAGGAAGGGAGCAGAATACATGTTATGAACTCCGTTATTTATTGTTTGAAATGTTATAACCTGGGAGAAGTCTCCCTCGCACCCCGTCCTTAGTTTCTCTTGACCTACCTTTGAAGTATTCTTGGGGACATGACTAGACTACCCAATTGCGCCCATTGCACGGCATAAGGGAGCGCCGTTCCACCCGGCCGATTCCGCTATAGACGTCACGCGTCCAAGGGAGGTAATTTTCGAGCCAGCTGCATTGACTCGGCCAAGAACGCAAACTTTCTTCGATTAAAGGCATTGTAGCATGTCTAAAATCATGGGACTTGTGTTATCAAGCTTTTAAAATCACCAAGTAACTTTTAAGAATAGTTTCAGTTACATGCGAACTCATTCTGCTGAACGGATTTTGAGAGCCAGTACCCAACAGCCTTTAAATGCACCTCTTTCCTTTTTTCATGTTCTTTTATGGTTTGCCGATTTTGTTAACATTTTTGCATTCATGATGAAGATTTTATGGTGACTGTACAGAAATGTACGTCCTCTAGTTTCTAACCTTCCAAAAATTGGGGCTGAGGGTCGGGGGAGAGAGAGACAGACAGACAGACAGAGACAGAGACAGAGAGAGACAGAGAGAGAGAGAGAGAGACAGAGAGAGAGACAGAGAGAGAGACAGACAGACAGACAGACAGAGAGACAGAGAAAGAGAGAGATAGATAGATAGAGACAGAGAGGGAGACAGAGGGGAGAGAGGGAGACAGAGAGAGTCAGAGAGAGACAGAGAGAGACAACGTCCAAACTTTGTCAATCATTTCGGTTTTTTCACCTGCATTTTTAGTTTCGTAATATTCTATTCAATTAATGTTCGGTCAAACATAGAGGTTCACTAATTGTGTAAGACGAAAAGAGTATAACATAAATGCATATTGTTTCAAGGAATTTGCTGAGTTAAATGGATTTGCGAATGCGAAACTTTCCCTCCCAAAAAAAGACGCGTTACTAACCGACAGTGTTCTCCGGTGATGGCCACGGTCGACTTTGTGTATCCCAAATTTGGTTTTCAACTTTGATGAACCCTTTCAGGACTAAAATATCCATCGTAATCAACTGAAAGGTAAGTTGTTTTCACTTGTTACACATGAGACGTTATCACTTATTGTACAGCATGTACACATGCACAGCCTGATTACTTGATTGTCGAGACCATGATTGGAAACGGACCGGTCAAAGATGGCGGGTCTTTCAAATGTCACAATGTCAGCCCTAACTCAGTTCAAGGGATACACATTCTTTTAGACTCAACTTTTGAGTCAGTATAGCGAAACAATGGGTCACAAGCAGTGGAACACAAAGGAAAAACACGTTTCACATAGACGGACGCAACTTTTAGAAAGCTGTTTAATCAGACTAGCTCAGTGCATGAGACTGAAAGCGGGGGCGGCCATTGATATCTCAAGTACTTAATTGGGCATTTTACGATCTTGAGGGAGGACGATGTATCCAGACAAGCTGCTTCAAGTTCAAGTGAATCTGCCCAGCGGACAGTGGTATGAGAAGAATTCAGAACTTGACACATTGGCTCATTACATACTTGACTGTCTTTTGTCGACCTGTTCTGTTACTCACTCAAGTAGGCAGCCAAGATACCCTGCCGGTGTCACGATTTTATCTTTCGCCTGTGTACATATTTCCCACTCGACATATGCTCAAGACTGAAATGTTTCCTGGTAAAATTAAGAAGTGAAATTATTTAAGGACGAAAAGCATGTCAGTTTCTTGCATGTGAAGAAAATTGGTGGTAAAATTTAATAGATTTCAACCCCAAAATCGAATTCTTCGAAAACGTGTACTGAGTGGTTACGTCCCTTGAGTAAGAAGGAAACATTTTAGGATGAATCAAATTTCTAAGTTAAATAAAACAAATTGGTTGGACAAATTTGGCCCCATGAATGTAAGGTACACAAGGTCGCTCATCAGTACTATCGAAGAGTGTTATTTTGTTCAGTGTAGAGTTTATACTAGTTCAACGAGTCCGAGAAGCGAAATATCAACACGGCGAAAGATGAAAACGTCACACCGGGGTGAGAGCGAGACAAAGAGGAGCTATCGGGTGGAGAATGGGGAGGTGATTCCGGGAGGGGGGTGGATTAAAGATGAACGTATCAAATTGTTATTTGTAAGGAGGAGAGAGTGAGGCAAAGAGGAGCTATCGGGTGGAGAATGGGGGAGGGGATTCGGTGTGTGTGTGTGTGTGTGTGTGTGTGTGTGTGTGTGTGTGTGTGTGTGTGTGTGTTTGGGGCGGGGATATAGCTCAGTTGGTAGCGCGCTGGATTTGTATTCAGTTGGCCGCTGTCAGCATGAGTTCGATCCCAGGTTCGGCGGAAATTTATTTCACAGAGTCAACTTTGTGTGCAGACTCTCTTCGGTGTCCGAACCTCCCCCCGTGTACACTACATTGGGTGTGCACGTTAAAGATCCCACGATTGACAAAAGGGTCTTTCCTGGCAAAATTGCTTAGGCACAGTTAATAATTGTCTACATGTACCCGTGTGACTTGGAATAATAGGCCGTGAAAGGTAAATATGCGCCGAAATGGCTGCAATCTACTGGCCGTATAAAATTTCATCTCACACGGCATCACTGCAGAGCGCCTAGAACTGTACCCACGGAATATGCGCGATATAAGACTCATTGATTGATTGATTGATTGTGTGTGGGCGGCAGGTTGGGACGGCATTTTATCAACGAACGTACGAAATAACAAAACAAAATAAAGAAAGAACAAACAAACAAACATTAAAACAAAAATTAAAACCTGACACATGCAGGTTTGTGTAGTCATTCGTTAGACTGATTTTAACCTGTCTCAGACGACTACCCATAGTCTTTTCACATTCACTGATTCAATCAATCAATCAATATGAGGCTTTTATCGCGCGTATTCCGTGGGTACAGTTCTAAGCGCAGGGATTTATTTATTTATTTTTGTATTTTTATTTTGTACAATTTATATCGCGCACATATTCAAGGCGCAGGGATTTTTATCTATGCCGGGCCGTGTGAGATGGAATTTTTATTACACAATACACCACGCATTGACATCGGCCAGCAGATCGCAGCCATTTCGGCGCATATCCTACTTTTCACGGTCTATTATTCCAAGTCACACGGGTATTTTGGTGGACATTTTTATCTATGCCAATACAATTTTGCCAGGAAAGACCCTTTTGTCAATCGTGGGATCTTTACGTGCATACCCCATTCAAGTAATGACACACTCGAACTGTGTGTGTGTCTGTGTGTGTGTGTGTGTGTGTGTGTGTGTGTGTGTGTGTGCGTGTGTGTGTGTGTGTGTGTGTGTGTGTGCTACCTGACGGATTTTGATGAACATTGGTTTACATATTCTTGAGAGCATTCGCCTGTGTGGCTGTTCTTCGATATTTGATAGCGGTATTTGATGTCATATTTTCCCGTTTGTAAAAGTTGAGCCCGCACTGTCAGAGAGAAGAACACAGGAATATAATATGTAGAAATCGCAAACCCGGCCAGAAGGCAGACACGGACAAAATGTAGGATGCTGATACATGTAAAATATGTGTCTGATGCGAGTATAGGCTTACTATGTTTACAAAAATCGTGAATAATATCTAGCCGAGATGAATCGCAACCTTTGTACCTCTCCCTTTATTTAAGATTTTTTCCCATTCTTCTTCGTGTTAGTTGGACGGTATTCTTTCTTTTTCTTTTTTCTTCCAGCCACAACACAGATAGCGTAATAGCGGCTGTTTTATTCATTCTTCTGTCTCGTTCCCTCATATTCGCATGTGATATTATGCCACTCCTTATGAGATTACACCCCCCCAACCTTTGTTGCTAGACCTTTGTTGAGGAGAGAAGAGGCGAGAAAAACTGGTATGAAGTACAAGTCAAAAATCGCACCTTGATCTTACCTGACTCATTTACGGCACTTGGCAGTCTTTTGTCGGGCTTTTGTTGATCGCTTGTCCACTTTGATAATAAAATTATGGACATGCTCCCCCCCCCCCCCTCCTCTAAACTTTGCCAAAATGGGTCCTCTTGAGACATCTCGCGTATGAGAACAAAAGAAAACCGAACGGGCAAATCATATGGACAACACATGTTGGATTTCTTCTTAGGGTACGCTCACCAGTAAAAAAAAAATGCAGCCAATGTTTTCTCGAAAAGTTGTGTTTGTGTGTGTGTGCGCGTGCGCAGGTTTTTTAATGTACTGTTTCGTTGAGAGGATCGTGGGTAGTGTTTTTCCTCTTCATTTTAAAATGTTCATTACAGACATATAAGACAAAATAAAGAAAAAGAGAGAAAAATACAGCAAAAAACAAGTCGCGTAAGGCGAAAATACAACATTTAGTCAAGCTGTCGAACTCACAGAATGTCCATAGAGGGGGAATCGAGACGAGGGTCGTGGTGTGTGTGTGTGTGTGTGTGTGTGTGTGTGTGTGTGTGTGTGTGTGTGTGTGTGTGTGTGTGTGTGTGTGTCTGTGCGTGTCTGTGTGTAGAGCGATTCAGACCAAACTACTGGACCGATCTTTATGAAATTTTACATGAGAGTTCCTGGGAATGATATCCTTGGACGTTTTTTTTCCTTTTTTCAATTAATACCTTTGATGACGTTATATCCGGCTTTTTGTAAAAGTTGAGGCGGCACTGTCACACCCTCATTTTTCAATCAAATTGATTGAACTTTTGGCCACGCAATCTTCGACAAAGGCCGGACTTCGGTATTGCATTTCAGCTTGATGGCTTAAAAACTAATGAGTGAGTTTGGTCGTTAAAAATCGGAAACTTGTAATTAAAATTATTTTTTTTATCAAACGTTCCAAAAACAATTCCATCTTATTCTGCGTCATTATCTGATTCAAAAAACATATAAATATGTTATATTTGGATTAAAAACAAGCTCTAAAAATTAAAAATATAAAAATAATTATCAAAATCAAATTTCCGAAATCGATTTAAAAACAATTTCGTCTTATTCCTTGTCGGTTCCTGATTCAAAAAAACATATAGATATGATATGTTTGGATTAAAAACCCGCTCACAAAGTTAAAACGAAAAATATAATATATGTATTCTTAAACGGATTTTTGTTTTGATGTACATTTTTCATTCAATTTTCTTCTCATGTTTGCTTGCTCTTCATTTAAACTGTACAATAGCCGCCATTTATATGTATTTTTCTAGAAAACTGTAAACACCACTATAAGCATTATGCTTGTGTTGTTTACTCTACATGCGTTTTTTATTTGTAAATAATGCACAAACGTTGAATAAAACAGTTTAAACCAAACGAAGAGAGGTACAGAAAAGCGTGCTATGCAGCACAGCGAAACCACAATGTACAGCGCTGAACAGGCTCGTCAGTTTCACTCCGGCTTCTATTTTTTTAGATCACTGGCACTGGCACAGGCACATGCAATCTGTCAGAAAAAAACCCCACTTCTGCTTTAATTGAGAAGCAGGGAATTTATGGTCATTTGGTATTGTGGAGAATATAAGCTACATGTCATTAATTAATTCTGAGGATGAGAGCACAGTCTCGCTTAGGCAAAGGGCGGAAGAATACTCCAAGAGTGCGCTAACAGTTTTAGCGCATCGCCATTAGCCAATCAACTGGTTCACATCAGTCGTGTGACACCAGTACTTACTGACAATTATTATTATTATTATTATTATTTAAGTTATTGAGACATCCCAGTGCACGAAGGGATTTATAGAGCAAATCGAGAAAATTCATTATTGAACGAAGCGCATAGCGCTGAGTTCAATAATTATTTTCGAGATTTGCTCTCTATAAATCCCTTAGTGCACTGGGATTGTTTCAATAACGATATTTTCAGTACCGCCAGAGAAAAAAGAAGATTCAAAACGCACATTTTGCAACGCGCATTTGGATAGGTGTAACTGTGTGGTCAGGTTTGTGTCAGATCTACTTTTGTGTGGGCTGTCTCAAGTGTGTCGTGCTTTTCGTCACACGCAAACTCTTGTTTTAATCTATGTTGGTAAATTCTAGTGTAGCGTTAAGCTAAATAGTGATGATCTTTCAAAGAGACCTCATTTAAACTCAGAGAAAGGACTGTGCTCTTAGTTATTTGCGATTAGAAACCTTCATCGACCTTGTTTCTCGTGTTGTATCTTCACTCATCGGGGAGACTGGTACTATATATGAACCGTACGAATGCTGTGAACCCTACACGTATTATGTCCCCATCGTTTGTTTGTTCACATTTGCCCAACATGTTAATTTGCTGCAGGGTTTATGTCGTCTGCTAGGCGGCTAGGGCAATCGAACCACTGCACTGCAGTCTCATTTCAAAAACAACAATTGCTCGTCTGCACACATGAGGCAGGCTGGTAATAAGTTTTATACATGGTAAGAATGTTCTTAACCCAACACGTTTTCGATTCCGATTGTTGTTGCCTTGAAATAATAATTCGGAAACCATTCATTTACTGAACTGATGCAGTCGTATTTCAGTGTAGTCGTCTATAATAGAGTCGACTTCCAAATGCTGGTCTAGCTACGTTATCGGAATAACACTTGTGTGTTTTCTGTTTGTCGCTGGGAATTTTATACCAACTCATCATTTAGTAATGTGGTTAATAAGCTACATGCCACTAACACAGCATATGAGAAGAATCTTTGCAAGTCAAAACAAGAAGAGACCATTTGTGGAAGAGATACAGCCGCTTCTATTTTTAGATCAGTGGGATTCACTGTGGCACAGGCGCCTGCGATCTGTCAGGAAATAAAAACCTTCTGCTTTGAGCCGCAGGAAATGTGTGGTTATTTTTTGGTTAATTCTGAGGATGAGAGTACAGTCTCGCTTTGGCAAAGGGCGTAAGAATACGCTCTGTGGAAAAGTTAGCGCACCCCAAGAGTGCGCTAACAGATTTAAGCGCATCGCCATTAGCCAATCAACTGGTTCACATCAGTCATGTGACACCAGTACTTACTGACAATTATTATTATTACAGTTATTGAGACATCACAGTGCGCTAAGAGATTCATCTAGAGCAAATCGAAAAAATGAATTGCTGAACGAAGCGCGTAGCGATGAGTTCAATTATTATACTGTTCAAAAAAAGAAACGCATAGTTGCTACTTGCCAAATTTGTTTTATTTTTCGAAAAAATTAACAGAAAATCCAATATTTAGATTATTTGTTTGAAATTTGGTATGGACACAGTTGAATGCACACACAGTTCATTTGCATCTTCAAATCAATCAGTCAATCAATACGATTGGGTGCCGAGGCTGTCAAGTCAGTAGGGGGTGTGACTGCCTTGAGCAGCAACAACTGCCCGGCACCTTCTGGGCATGGACTGGATCAGATGCCGGATATCTTGCTGTGGGATGGTGTCCCACTCCTCCTGAAGTGCCTGCAATAGATCGCGGTGATTTGCCGGCGCTTCTTCTCGCCTGCGCACACGTCTGTCCAATTCATCCCAGAGGTGTTCTATCGGGTTCATGTCTGGCGACATGGATGGCCAGGGAAGCACCTGGACATGGTGGTCGGTGAGGAACTGGGTGGTGAGTCGTGCTGTGTGCGGGCGAGCGTTGTCCTGCTGGAATATGGCATCCTGGTCAGCCAGAAGAGGAAGGGCGTGTGGGCGCAGAATTTCCTCCACGTATCGCTGGGCAGTTATGCGCCCTTGGACGTGCACCAGGGTGCTCCTTCCAGCGGTATTGATCGCCCCCCACACCATGACGCCTCCACCACCATGAACGGGTGCCTCATCCACACAGTTGGGCGCGTAACGTTCGTTTACTCTCCGGTAGACCCTCCTCCGACCATCATGTCGCTGGAGCAGGAAGTAGGACTCGTCGCTGAACCACACGTGTCTCCAGTGATTCCGGACGGTCCAGCGAAGGTGCTGGTTGCCCCACTGCACTGGGTTCTGGCGATGGCGGCGGGTGAAGACAGCTCCTCTGTGAGGTCTGCGAGCTCTCAAACCAGCTTCATGCAGGCGGTTCCGCACGGTCTGGTCCGATAATCGGTGTGGCCCGGGGAGAGCCTGGACAGAAGATGAGGCCGACAGGAAACGATTCCGGAGGTGGCGGAGCCGTATGAAGCGGTCGTGAGCAGCAGTTGTCGCCCTTGGTCTTCCCGCTCGTGGCAAGTCAGCAACGGAGCCAGTGGCTTGAAACCTGACCCACAGTCTACTGATGGTGCTCTGGGACACGTGGAAGTGCCTGGCGATTGCACTTTGACTTTGGCCTGCTTGTAAACGACCCAATGCAATTTGGCGGTCTTCTCTGCTCAATCGGGCCATCTTTCGTCGCTGAATTGTCGTCTGATTTCTTTGTGGCGAACAATCCGCTTTTATGGGTTTTGGAAGACATGGTGAGAGCTCAATATTCCCCGAGTTTCACGAGTTTGACGAGTGGTCATGCCAAATGAGCAATTTTGGCATTGTAGCCACTGATAACGCATGCGTCACGCGCAGAGCTCACTTGTGGCAATGGACGAAAGGTCGACGACCAGATAAACATTTTCTGCAGTTTGGTGGATATCCTTGTAGCCATATAACTAAATTAACCAAATATTACAAGCTATGCGTTTCTTTTTTTGAACAGTATATTTTCGAGATTTGCTCTATAAACCTTATAGCGCACTGCGATGGTTTCAATAACGATATAGTCAGTACCACAAGAGAAACAAGTCGCGTAAGGCGAAATTACTACATTTAGTCAATATGTAGAACTCACAGAATGAAACTGAACGCACTGCATTTTTTTCACAATGATCGTAGTCCGCCGCTTGTGCAAAACGCGGTGAAACTGACGAGCATGTTTAGCACGGTAGTGGTTTTGCTGTGCTCTTCGTTTTAACTTTCTGAGCGTGTTTTTTTATCCAAACATATCATATCTATATGTTTTGGGAATCAGGAACGGACAAGGAATAAGATGAAAATGATTTTAAATCGATTCGGAAATTTAATTTTAATCCCAATTTTTATATTTTTAATTTTCAGAGCTTGTTTTTAGGAATCAGAAAATGATGAAGAATAAGAATAACGTAAATTTGGATCGTTTTATAAAAAAAATATTAATTACGATTTTTAGATTTTTAATGACCAAAGTCATTAATTCATTTTTAAGCCACCAAGCTTAAATGCAATACCAAAGTCCGGCCTTCGTGGACGATTGCTTTACAAAAGTTCCAATCAATTTGATTGAAAAATGAGGGTGTGACAGTGCCGCCTAAACTTTTACAAAAAGACATTTATCGAAAAAATGAAAAACAACATCTGGGGATATCATACCCGGGAACTCTCATGTAAAATTTCATAAAGATCGGTCCAGTAGTTTACTCTGAATCGCTCCACACACACACACACACACACACACACACACACACACACACGCACGCACACACACACACACACACACACACACACACACACACATACACCACGACCCTCGTCTCGATTCCCCCTCTATGTTAAAACATTTAGTCAAAACTTGACTAAATGTAAAAACAAAATTCACAACGTACATTTTGATGCGCGCAATTAGATAGGCATAACAGTGTGACCAGGTCGTGTTGGATCTACTTATGTGTGTGCTTTCTCAAGTTTGACGTGATTTCTGTCAAACACAAACTCTTGTTTTAATTTATGTTGGTAAATTCCAGTGTAGCATTAATCTAAAAAGTGAAGTTCTTTCATAGAAACCTCATCTTAGCTTGAAGAAATTTAAGGACTGTGGGCTTAGTTGGCTGGGACTCGAAACCTTCGCTATTCGACCGATTGACTGTGCAGAGTGACGCCCACTGATTTGACTCCCGGGCCTGTTCGAGTGTTAGCTAATTTTTAAAATAAATGTAGTATGTTTCTCGTGCTGTATGGACACTCATCGGGGAGTCTGGTACTGAATTTGGACGGTAAGAATGCTCTGAACCCTACACGTATTATATTCCCATCGTTTTTTCCTTCACATTTGCCCAACATGTTAATTGGCTGAGCGTTTGAAAGCGGGTTTTATGTCGTCTGCTTGGGCAATCGAACCAGTCTCATTTCCAAAAGTAAATTTCTCGTGTCGCATCTGAACTAATGAGGGAGGCTGGTAATAAGTCTATTACATGGTAACAACGTTCTGAACCCTACACGTTTTCGAATCGGATAGTTGTTGCCTTGAAATAGTAATGCGAAAACAATTCATTTAATGAGCTGATGCAGTCGCATTCCCGTGTCGCCTGCTACGTATGACAGAGTAGATCGAATCAGTCGACTTCTAAATGCTGATCTAGCTGGTACTTAATCGGAATAACACTTGTGTTTTCTGTTAGCTGCTGTGAATTTTATGCGAAATCATCATTATGTTAATGTGGAGATGATAAGCTGCATGTCACTTAATTAAAATGAAGGATCACAAGAATCTTCTCAGGTGGAAAGAAGGCACAGCCTCACTCAGTCACTGTGACACAGGCGCATGAAATCTGCCTTTAGCTGTAGGAAATTTAGCATAATTTGGTAATGTGGAGAAGATAAGCTACATATAGATTACACACTCCGAGTTCTAAATACCGTGCATATTTTCCCTATGGTCGATTTTCACGTATTACCGAGCCTCTGGCGAGGTAATACCTGGACATCTACCCGAGGGAAAATATGCACAATATTTAGGACGAGGTGTATAAGCTTTTTATCCCATTACTCCGACGTTTTTATTAACAAACACCACTTTTTGACACAAACTCTGCGAGTGCCTGTTTACTGCTGGCTAAACCTTCAGCGACATCGTGTCATCAAATTCATGTGCGAAACGAGTCCCCTTTTGACTTTTTGGTAAACGCGCCATAAAACGTCTGCTTTTGTGTTTAGTCATCAATACTGCTTAACAAAACGAATACACCACTAAACAGTTCCGACGTTTACATGGAACAAAGAAGGAAAATCACGTGACCGCACAGACGCCTCTCATTGGCTGCGTCATTTTTTCGAGGAAACAAATCGTCTGCAACACAACTTTGTGTATGTTCTGCGACTGACGAGTCAGACACTTGTGTTTATTTTGTTGTTTTGTCGATGTAAATTCAACGATTATCGATTTTAACAAAGAAATGTCACTGCCCGATGATTGATTGTGACAACGGAAGCTACCGTCTTCTAAATGGAAAGCTAAACTTTGCAAAATTCACCAGGTTCCACACGAGTCTGTGGTGTTCATGCCAACCACCGTTCAGGTGAGCGCAACACTGTAACAGTTCTTGATCAACTTATTTTATTGCCTGATATTCATGCGATTTATTGTTTTTTCTGCAAATTCCATAGCATGATTACAAAACCGTTTAGCTAGACCTGCATTGATACAGCTTTGAACGTTACAAAAACTGCATACCGGCACTGCATGAAATACTTGTAATCTGCCGTGCATGAGGTCAACAAATGTGGCTCACTTTCTGTGTCAGTGGGGTTTTTTTTTCGTTTCTTGTTTTTTTGTTTTACTTCATGTTGTTAGAGCATGGCTGTGATTAAAAAGCAATAACAAAATTGCTTCGTACTGTAGAGCCATGCATTGTTAAATCTGATATGCATCTGTCTGTTTTCAACAGCTTGCATCCGCAACCAACACACAAGAAGAAACCAGCACAACGAGATTAAAGTGGATTCGACTCATCAGCCGCGTAGACACAACAGCAGACGGAAGGCACAAGCTTTTTTCACCTGCAAAAGATGCAAGGGTTTGTTCTCAACACTTTCTTGATGGCACACTAACTGCAGAGAACTCTTTCCCAACACAAAACTTGGGATACCCTGGATTTCAACACAGAGTAAGTTTTTTTTAAATAACTTTCTTGTTATGTTTTGTGTGTGTACGCAGTAAAGAAGATGGAAAGGTGTTGAATGTATTTTGTTCACACATGCTGTTCCTAGTATCACTATGATGTGTCTGTGCCTTACAGCTTGAGTGATTTAATTGACTTTTCGTCTGTTCGTGTGTTCTGAAATCTGAACAAGAATGAATGTGGGAAGCCAAGCTAAGTTTTATGCGGGTGGTTTGTTTCCAGAGTGCGATTTGATGATCAACATTAGGAGAGCTCTCCATAGAAGCCAAAGGAACAAAAACAAATGTACCGGGGAATTCACAGAGGGAGTTCTGTATTGCACTGAAAATGACTACAGTGGGTCCAAATGACCACCTTTATAAGTTGAAGTTGGGGGCATTGAACCCAAACGGACAACATATGTGGAGAACCGTGCATGAAGATGCAATACTACCATAAATACTGACAGATTGAACCCTGTTTGGCAATGTTTCAGACAGCAAGAGTGCTGATAGACATCCCCGACCAGAGCACCGGCTAGGCAGAAGAAAATGGGCAATGCGAGATCTGGAATTCCAGTTTGAGGCGTGCCAGGCCCAAGGATCATCAAGGGAGAGGAATGGTGCAGCTAGTTGATTGCCAGAAAAGTGTGACTCTGGCCCTAAACAAGACCCATTCGCAACAGAAACATTTCTGGGTGCTCTTGTTTTTGCTTATTTGTTGATATTTTTTTTGTTTTTTTGTTTTGTATAAGCAGATGCCAATGTAATGCACACCCGTTATGCGCAATCTTATTGCAATGATTAAGCTGACTAAGGAGAACAATAGACTGAAGAGACAAGTGAGTGTGTTCAAACTACAGATTGCAAACATGGCTAAGAAAAAGAACGCAGACAGGAAAAATCCATGGTTATTCAGAAATCTGATTTCTCGCAGAACATATCATATTGCACTGGTATAGCCACGACCAGTCTCTTCCAATTAATTCATGTTTTTAGTGTCACCCTTTGTAACAAGAAGATGGCAGAAAAAAGTCAACAATTCTAAAAAGACAAGAATGTTTAGCGATCAACCAATGAGTATTGACCCCTAAACGTTATAGTATAGATGAGATGTTGTTTATGCAACAGAGACGAGGATTAGACCTTGAGGATCTAGCCTATCGGTTTCGCTAATATAGGTAGAATAAAGTACATGTCACCAGAGTGGCCAAGAGCAACCTTAAACAATTTACTGGTTTGTTTTCATTTGTTTGAATGTTTCTCTCTTCTTCCTGCGCACAGTCTTCTCTCCATTTCATGTCCCCTGTGCATACCATAACATGTTCTGAGGAAAAATGTTTGTTTGGCTCACTTTTTGTGTGTGTCTTTATTGATGTTTGTATGATGCAATGTGTGTGTCAGAACAAAATCTGAGTTCTCGTACTTTGAAATGGAGAATGAGAGACAAGACAAAGCATTACAGCACAAAGTCAAACATATCAGCACTTGCAAACAAAATGCACACAATACAGTTAGCTCAAAAAAACTTTACTTGTGTTGATAAACGTTAGCAGCAGATCAAATCTGATGACTTCATCCACTTGGCAATGAACATATTGGGAAGAAAGATATCTAGTTTTATATATTTATATAATATATACCAAAAACACACATGTAACTTACAGTAAAAGTCATATCTATAATGGTGTACACAGGAACCTTCCTTTTCAGAACTCCAAACAATAATCTGATAAAAAAAAATCCAGTACAGAAAAAGAGGGAGTCTTAAAATGTAGGCAAATTTACATGTATAGGTTTTGACAAGACAAACATTTATATAGATGCGACCCACCCTACTACCTTTCAGGCTGAAAACTTACAGAAACGAAGCAGCTGTTCAACAATGTTGCTCTGCCCATTACAGAGTAGAGCTTAATGCCTGGATCTGGCAAAGCTTTTACATGAGTTGACACATTGTTGAAATTAGAGTCGTCAGGACTGTTTACTTTGTGGAAGGGTTGCTCTCCTTGTTTATCTGTGTGGTTTCATAGTTAAGAGGTAAAAGCTGTTTTGTTAATACCGCTTTCCCTACTTCTACTAGACTTCCTCCTCCTACGTGCATCCTGTTGCTGCCTGTATCAAAACGGGCAACAGGATTGGATTACTTTGGGAACAAGAGGTTGTGATGGCTGGCTCTGGGAAAGAGGTGGTTGTGATGGCTGACTCTTGGAGACACCTAGAAGTCTCTTTCTGGTTTTGACAAAGATGCAATCAGGGGCTTCCTCCTCCAAAATGACTTGCAGCCTGTTGCACATGGTCAAAACACTGCCAAAAGGGAAAAAAATATGAGAAAGAGAAAGGAGACAACAACTTTTACTAAAGCATCATTTAGGACAATTTACCAAGTTGTACATAACAAATTGCTCACAAATTTGAGTGCAACTTGCATGAAGAGCATTGCAAAATTAAGACAGTTGCAGGGATGGCCAGATCTCAAAATCTTAACTTGCCAGATAGGTGAGTCATTTCAAGAAAGTCCAGTCCACCAAAAAGAATTGCTTGCCGGGTACAAACCACAGTTGCTATAACTGCATTGTTTATAACGTTTTGAAACTAGAGTATACAACCAGAAGTGTTGCATTTGACGAGAATTTTCACTAGCCAACCAGGCGAGTTGCCAAGCGGTTTTAACTAGCACAGCGGATTTTTTGTACTCGCCCCTGGCCATTAGTCAGATGATTTGACCATCCCTGGATTTAGAAAGTCTGTTCAGTCATTGCTGATTAACTGTATCACTATCAGTATCACTGCACTTTAAAAAAAAATTATATGTATATATATATATATTGCTGACAGCGACAGGCATAATTTTAGTGTGTATTAATACTAGTATGCTGGTTTTTCAGATTTTGACACATTCCCTGTTTACTGAAACCGAAATGGTGTTAGACCGCACAAACCATCTTGCAATTCAACTTGAACCATTCTCTTTTTCAAAAGTAAAGTGCAAATAAGATTTATTTACAAAAAGTAGAGAGGTTTCCTACCTGTAAGCCTTTCCTCCTTAAAACTCGTTGACGAGGCGATGCATGAGGTCGAGCTCACACTCACAGGCAGCCGGTGATGAAGACGCTTGGCCACAGGAATCGCCCATCTTGCTGCCTTTCAATCCAGTTGTGATGATGAATGGATCAGGATAAAGCACCCCTTTCACATACAACTTCTGCTTGTACTCCCGAAGAAGCACCCTCCGCATTTTCTGCTTCACGGTCGACAGGAATCCCATCTCCCAAGTTCCAAAGCAGGAAAAGCTCTAAAACAAAAAGGCCTTGAGATCAAATCACAGTTTTTCGCACCTGTGGAAGGCATTCTTTTTCCCCCCTCATCACCATTTTGTATGTAAACTTACAAAATACTCACTGACTCAGCCTGAGGTAAGATTAGCAGCTATACAAACTGGCAGTGGCAACTTAGTTTGTTTGTTGTTTCTTATAATCTTACCCACACGTCAGATTGAAAATGGAAAACTTTAGCATACACTATCGCAACTTGACATGTATGCATCACGAATCGGAACATAGTTATGCTTCATAGTAAGTTAGATTCCGTGGACAGATCAACGGCACTTATTCAAGTTTTTGACTTTAATCAACTGAAAAGTTAAGCGTATCTGAAGAGAGATCACTTACTAAGTTGGTTTAAGCGTGTTTTTTTTTTTATTAATTTCTTGTAAACATGTTATATACAGTAACACACACACACAGTAACAACATTAAGAACGTTAACAAGCAGACTGCTTATCGACACGTTCTAAAACTAATAATCAATACACATTCTGATAACAAGACTTACTAAGTTACTGTTAGTGTCACAACTTACAGGGCGGAAAACCGGTCTTGGGAATGAACAACACATCGCATCATTGCAAAGAGTAAATAACGAAAGAAATAAAACTTACCTAGCTGCAAGTTCCTCGTGTGCACCTTCCACACTCTTTTTCCGTACACACGAGAAGGTTTTCGATGCTTCAGTGCTCCACAGTCGCACCTTCTGGATGGAAATCTCGCTCAAATCGCACATGTTTCAAGTTGCTGAGAAGCTAGAACGATGCGTTGTTTACTCGAAAAAATGCTACGCATGCGCACTGTCGCAATGACCGCGGAACTGCGCAGTTCAATGCATTTGAAACTGTGCAGTTACCAGCCGGTTTCAGTCGGTAACCCAAGTCGGTTGTCAGAGGCATTCGCCAAAAAGACTGCGAGTGTGCGATTTTACAAGCGATGAGGATGATTGCTGAATTTGTGCTTATTCGAGCTGTTGTGCTTCTGTGTTCAAGTTTGGGTTACTTACTTCTTCAATCGTCATTTAGGTGAGCCTTACTTTGACTTTGTCTTTCAGTCTTAGGCCAGTAAGTTATCTGTACTGTACTGCGGTAAGCTTAGTTTTGTTCAGCTGGTCTATTCAATGTAGGTCAAAACTTGTAAATCTATCTGCCTGCATGACCTGAACCTAGACACCGTTGTTTACTTTAACATTGAAAAATAACACACGCAAGATCCGACCTTCTTTGCCACCTTTTATGTTAACCGTATCTCCAACTTTGCTGGTCAACTTGATCAGTAAGCTTAGCCGTAGCAAACGACATATCTGCAGCAAACGACAGATCTGCAGCAGACGACAGATGGGACCGCCTTGTTCTGTTGAAGCAGATTTAGCAATCAATCCTCCAAAAGCGATAGCAAATGAACAAAACTGTAAGCATACTGTTTTATTGGCTCACGTAAGTGTAGCATATGCGATCGTAACTTTGTCTGTGCGTGTGTGTGTGTGCGTGTGTGCGTGTGTGCGTGTGTGCGTGTGGGGGTGTGTGTGTATGTGTGTGTGTGTGCGTGCGTGTGTATGTCTGTGGTAGAAACTTTAACATTTGACAAAACACCGAAATACTCATTTCACCTGGTTATTTTCCAAGCAACATCTTCAAAGTATTGAACCAATAATCAACATTTTGTCGGCATGTGTGTAAATCTAAACAACGAAGTGACTGTGGTAAGATGAACAAAGTTAAAAAACAAAGGAATACTGTACTCACCAATACAAGAACGTGTGTAGTTAAAGTGTGTATCCAAAGAAAACGGGTGGTGGGGTGGTTTAAGAGGGTACACGCAGCTGACCGGTTTGTGTCGTGTAGTGGTATGTAGACCAGGTTAGGGGTCAAGACCAGGTTAGGGGTCGCGCTAAGGATTGTGGTATACATACATTCACTGACTCAGCCGCCTGGTTCTCACCTCTGCATTCGCCGATTCGTGAAAAAAAAATTCCGACCGGGTTCGGTTTCTAAGCTCCAGATAAATAGACTAAAGAAGAGTACCAAAGGAGATTTCCTACAGGTTGATCCGGTGCGTCCCGCTAGCGCTACGTGTCATTTGTGCTACGTATCGTTTGCGCTATTTTCTGTAGTGCTATCGACACAAATTGCCAAAAACAGTAGTGCTATCGGCACGTAGTGCTATTGCCACAATTCACACATGCCATTATCACTACGTCTCAATAGAACTACGTGTCGATATCACTATTTTTGAAAAAAAACAATGTACTGTAGCGCTACGTGTCGATAACGCTACGTGTCGATAGCACTATACTACATGTTCAAACGGCAGACACTTCCCTTTGTGTGTGCGTGTGAGTGTGGATTTTGTCTGCATGGCTGTCTGTCGGATATGTATGTCTGTCTGTCTCTGTCTTTCTCTGCACCTGTCAATCGCTCTTCCTCTGTACCTCTTAAATCGCTCTCTCCTTGTCTCTCCCGCTCCCCTCCCCCTCTCTCCATCTGTCTTTCTGTCTTCTCTCGCTCTTTCTTTCTCGCTCGCTCTTCCCCCTCCCCTCCCTCTCTCTTGCATGATACCGTATATACATACACGGATGTTTTTCTGTGTGTGCGTTTGTGTGTACGATACCGTGTGTACGTATGCGTTTGTGCGTGTGTGTGTATGTGTGTGTGTGTGTGTGTGCTTGTGTGTGTGTGCGTGTGTGTAATGAAGAGAGAGAGAGAGAGAGAGAGAGAGAGAGAGGCAGAGAGAGACAGAGTGAGTGAGCGAGTGAGCAAGAGAGAGAGAGAGAGAGAGAGAGAGAGAGAGAGAGAGAGAGAGAGAGAGAGAGAGAGAGTCACACACACACACACACACACAGACACACACACACACACACACACATTGAAACAGACACACACACACAGACATACATATACACACACAAACCAGAAGGAGTGAGAGCGAGAGAAACAAGAGGCGAAGCCTTCAAGGCTCCCGTAAGAAATCAACAAACAGTAACATAACACAAACTCACTCACTCCGTAACACACACACACAAACACACACACACACACAGTTAAAACTAACGCATCATATCAACTCCATGTATAATTTTCAAAAGAAGGCAAACAGATAAAATGACTAGGGTAATAGGTTAGGTACCTGCCATGTGGGCACTTTTTCCACTGCTGTCCTCAGTCCTATTCTTTTCATCAAGACTTGTCACCATGCCGAGTAGATCTAAATTCGGAAGTCTTCATGTGGCTGAGGCATATATCTGACATAGCGTCGATCTTGTTGTAGGTTAACCTCCTTTCTGAAACAAATGGCAAAATGCGATTAGTTATGATGACTACAACCTACACAAATATAAACAGTGTTTTGAAACAGAATAGTCAGGTTATACAAGCCACTTTACCTATGCAGCATGGTAACCCTACAATATGCGAAACATGTCGACTGCAGCAGCCTGGTTCTTAAAATAATTCTGACGGTCAACACAGCCAGAAATGCCAACAAAGACAAGAAAGCTGTTGCAAGGTAAGCTTACCAAACGTTACATAGCGAATCATATATGATAGTGCGTAAACAGCAAACAGTAGATCTACAATCAAAGAGAGGATCGAGTCTGGAATGAAACGCGATACAGATCTAGCATTCAAAAACTGTCTTTCACGTTCAAGGAAGTTGTTGCAAAGTAGCCTACTTAAGACTTACTAAATTGTACAGACAAAACCATTACAGTGCATGTTTTGAATCTGAGGAAAAAATCGTGATCATTTTGACTTTGAGAACAGATTCATTCCGTTTCCTTATATCTGCATGTTCAAGTAAATGGTGGACAGTTTTTTTCGGGCAGAGTAAACTTAACTTGAGACTCTACTGCAAGTCTTGAAATTCACATAAATCGAACCACGAGCAAAGACATCCAAACATTACAGGCACTTTAGATCAACTCATTTCACTAGAGGTGACTGCCTAGCACTGTGTTTGACATCCGTGTCTGCTGAAATAAAAAGAAATTAAAACAAAACGGATTAACAGTAGGTGACACGTTATCAGAGTGGGAGACACTAGATCTGTCTCTGAACTTACCGGGATACGGCTGCAAGATCGACACTGACTGCGCTTTCGACAGCTCTTCCTCGCGTGGACATTGGAAACACGCTGTGCAGATCAAATTGTAGGAAATCTCCCTTTGGTATCTTCTTTATTTACTTTTCTGGAGCTTAGAAACCGAACAACATGAAATCGTCTTCCCCGGCGAATCGGCGAGGGGAGAACTGGACCACAATCCTTCGCGCGACCCCTGACCTGATCTTGACACTATCCCCGAGTAGTACAAGGGTCCAGCAGACTTTAATTGTCTGTGTGTCTGTGTGTGTGTCTCGACTTAACAGCTTATTGCTGGGAAACTACTGGGCGCAGTTCGTTCAAAAGTTGATACACTAACTTGATAATAGGTCCGATTGATCGTATTAAAACTTCATAATGTTACCTGGGACCTAAATGCGAAATAAACCACCAAAAAACGACTTGGCGGTGGGAGGAATTCGCGGTGCAACAGCCAGCCAGGCAGCCGAACGGTGCAAGGTCTCGGCAAACCAAGACTATGCCATACTCGTAGCAAAGCCGCCGAATGGTACCGTAACCCAAGAATAGTAACGTAAGAAAATAGAATGTCGTCTTTTGATTTGGAACGTGACGTGTTTTAGAATGGAGATGTGGTAGTGTGTGTGTGTGTGTGTGTGTGTTTGTGTGTTTGTGTGTGTGTGTGTGTGTGTGTGTGTGTGAGTGTGTGTGTGTGTGTGTGTGTGAGTGTGTGTGAGAGAGAGAGATGATTTAACGTAGAGGGGGGAATCGAGACGAGGGTCGCGGTGTATGTGTGTGTGTGTATGTGTGTGTGTGTGTGTGTGTCTATGCGTGTGTGTGTGTAGAGCGATTCAGACTAAACTACTGGACCGATCTTTATGAAATTTGACATGAAAGTTCCTGGGTATGATATCCCCGAACTTTTTTTCATGTTTTGGATAAATGTCTTTGATGACGTCATATCCGGGTTTTCGTGAAAAGTTGAGGCGGCACTGTCACGCTCTCATTTTTCAACCAAATTGGTTGACATTTTGGTCAAGTAGTCTTCGACGAAGCCCGGACTTCGGTATTGCATTTCAGCGTGGTGGCTTAAAAATTAATTAATGACTTTGGTCATTAAAAATCTGAAAATTGTAAAAAAAAATATTGTTTTTATAAAACGATCCAAATTTACGTTTATCTTATTCTCCATCATTTTCTGATTCCAAAAACATATAAATATTATCAAAATTAAATTTTCCAAATCAATTTAAAAACACTTTCATCTTATTCCTTGTCGGTTCCTGATTCCAAAAACATATAGATATGATATGTTTGGATTACAAACACGCTCAGAAAGTTAAAACGAAGAGAGGTACAGAAAAGCGTGCTATCCTTCTCAGCGCAACTACTAAACCGCTCTTCTTGTCAATTTCACTGCCTTTGCCATGAGCATGAGCGGTGGACTGACGATGCTACGAGTATACGGTCTTGCTGAAAAATTGCATTGCGTTCTGTTTCATTCTGTGAGTTCGACAGCTACTTGACTAAATGTTGTATTTTCGCCTTACGCGACTTGTTATCCATGTGTTTGAACAAAATCTGAATATATAACAGATACAGTATTAGCAAAATCGATGTTTTGGGCCAATTGCTGTTGCTGTCATTTATGGCACCTTCAGCCTCCTATAAACCACCAGTTTCAGGTCGCAAAAACCCTCATGCGTTACCGTACATAACAAACATCGTTTCGTTTGAACACTTACCGCCAAAGAACACAGGCAGGGTTGCTCTCCCTGGATGCAGCCATTTCTCAAAGAATTTACTTTGTTGTCATCTGGATAGGTGTGCACATTCGAAGCCTCGTTGTGTCACTAGACGGGAGTTTTGATAGTTAGAAAGCACGACGTTGG